>NC_031495.1:24809381-24820421 GCF_000237925.1 Schistosoma mansoni
TTCCATGGTGGTCTAGCTTCAATTGACTCACGCCTTCAACTATGAAAATATCAGTAATATTATACAGTTTTACCCATTTATAAATTTGAATAAGCTAAAGATAATCAGTACTTTTCTTAATTTATATAAATATTTGAATAATCACTGAATTATCTTGGAATATTGGAGACTAAATACACAATGACCATTTATTTGAAATACTACTGAAATCAATATAAATGTTGTTTAACGGGAAGTTATAATAAGTAATGATGAATCAAGTATTCTTTGACAGTAGAACGAACATGCGACAATGAAACTTTTTTGATTAAATGTCACTAGATGAACGAAATTTAAATTGTCGATCACTGAAACCATGCTGAATCATATAACTTAGTCTATAGAGCTCATTCAATACACTCTGACTTTTGTCCATAATTTGGCACAAAGAGTACCTGCTTAACTTAAAATAACTGCCAACCAATATCAAAGTCAGAATCCTCAATTAGAGCGTCAAGACAGTTCTACTGTACAGAGCTGAAACTTGGAGAACTATTACAGCCATCATCAAATAAGTATAGTTATTTATAAACAATTGTCTACACAAGATACTGAATGTCCGTTAACCGGATACCATCATCAACAATCTACTGTGGGAGAGGATAAATCAGCTTCTGGATGAAGAGGAGATTAGGAAAAGACGCTGGAGTTGCATAGGACACACAATGAGCAACTCATCAAACTGCATCTCGAGAAAAGCGCTAACTTAGAATCGTGAAGGGAAACAAGAAGGAGGAAAGCCAAACAACACACTATGTTGGGAGTTGGAAACAGATATGAAAAGGATGATTAGCAACTGGAAATGATTGGAAAGGATTGCTCAAGAAAGAGTTCGATGTAGAATGCTAGTGAGCTACCTATGCTCCTGCCTAGGGGTAATAGGCGTAAGTAAGTAAGTACCTGCTTATTTTACTAAGATTATCTCTATAACACCTGATCATTTGTATTTTACAAACTAGAATTAAATGATGAGACAAAAGATTTTCACTTAATTTTGTCAAACTATTTATCCATTTTGAATCTTTAAAATTGTATTATAAAACAGGTAAATTTAGTTTCTAATCAATTTACATTTCATAATTATGAAAATAAACCTTCATTCATTAAAACAAAACAAAAACAACAGAATTAATATTAAATTTTAATTATTAAATTATTCATTAAAATAATAAAAAGTATAACCTAATTTATTAATGCTTGAAAAGAGACTAATTTTTCATTATATAGAGGTCATTTTACTTTTTTTTGGGGGGGGGCACAGAAATATTTCCTTCTTATTATGTTTTTACATGAGAATCAAGTTTGTTTTTTTGTTGTTGTTTCTTTATAAATCTTGAAGTTAAATCAGTAAAAAAGGTGATATTTGGTCTATAATTGGGATACTTTAAAATGACAATTATACTATTCATTAACAAATATTTCTATTTAATTTCCATGTAGAAACAAAAAAAGTTCAAGAATCATTAGAGTTAAGTGAAAATCTATTCACAATAAACTTCCTAAAAAAAACTTTATAAATGTGCACTCATGTTAATTTCCCATGCATTTCTATGTAATTTATAGTAAATTCTTCATAAAATACATTATCTATTCCAACCATCAATATGTATGAATTACTAAAATCTACGATGAGAGTTTTTCTTGTTAGAACTTCTTATCCCATAGTAATCAGTTTTTTTGTTGATGTATTTATCAGATATTAGATAATCTTAGTATTCAGTTAAAAACTGGTGGTTTTGATTTAAAGTTTATGTAATGCATTAATAATTGGAACTATAAACCAAAATGTGTTGGGGAGTTAATAAATAACAGTAAGTGATTTGTAATTAACTTGGATTTGAAACATTATGAAGGTCGAGTACTATGTTCTTAGTGATCGTGTGTTGTTCTTAAACTTACATAAAATGAAAAAACAAGTATTTGCAGACTGTGGTTTATTTACCGTATCCAGAAAATATTGCCATTCTCACATTGTCTACATACACTGAATATGTAAGAAGTTAGGCAGAAAAAATTCTTCACTAGTTATAATTCTCATCTTAGACATTCATTTTCTAGTGATTCTTGACAGCTAAACGTATTCATTCGTCAATGCATTCCTATCTCTTCACGATTAGGATTTAAAGATCCTATAATACCTTGTTTAGCAGGTTTGTACTTCCGCCTTCAGTCAGTCCATGATCTAGCTCAACGATAGATCTTTGAAATTTTATTCAACATTAGCTAAACAACCAATGACACTGGATGACTGTTGCTCACATTGTAAATTAACTGAAAGTGGAAATATGGACCATCTGATTGCAAATTAGCTATTCAGTTGTATCGTTAACATCATGAACCTGAAGTGACAAAATTCGATTATTGGCTAGCTTGTAAATAGGTACTCTCAAAAATTAAGGCAAAATATTAACCACCTGCTTACTGTTATTATTAGTGAGTAATTAATACTCTCTCCAGAGTTGTAGTACTATTTTTTCTATTATTCTATTTCAAAAGTTACATTTCTCATAAGAATTATGCAAATTGTATAGTTTAATATTCTAGAATAAATCATCACATCTCAACTTAAATCACAATTTAAGTAGTAGATCAATGTCATGAAATATCATGACATGAATAACTTCCTAATAAACTGTAGAATTGAATACATCTAGATATTCATTGTTACGTTTAATTAGACACATTTACTTGTAACAGTTGCGCATTTCCGTTTTACTTCTATTTCAAATTACTACTTTCTGTTTGTCTTGTTTTTTTTTACTTGCATTTACTTTCACCACTTAATCAGCTATATCATGGTGATTTACCATGGATTCATGGATTGAATCGAGCTGCTGTGAATCAAAGATTATATAATACAATTAGAAGAGAACGTCGATTCTTTTGTAATCCAATGGGATGCGTTTAGCTTATTCTGATGAACAACATTTTATAAACAATACAATCATATAATAATGTAATCATATAATCATGTCTGTATACTTAAATAGCACATAAATAAATGTCTTTCTTGTCAATAATTACTAAAAGTGAAAAATAAAATTATTTATACAGAAATAAATAGATTGATTTTTTTGATTACAATGAACGATCATAGATGCTCTAATTAAATGATGATTTTCTTTTGAGGTTTGATATCAAGAACTAATTTTAGTTAGTCAACCATTAAAGCTCAGAAAGCACTAGACAGCTGCTTCGTATTAATATGAAACTTTTCAACGGTGTCGTTCACCCTACAAGGAATCCGACTCATAACCTATTAGCTACTTAGCGAAAGCATATACTTCAGATCACCTGAAACGACATCCAACTGTTAATATTTCGAACTTTAATCAATTCGTGATATTGCGCGACTTACCTCGAGAGATAATTTCCGGAGTTCTGGTACAAAACATTGATCACTGGAATGAGACAAGTTTCGCTAATGGCAATCGATGACATTCTTGCTAATAATAAACTATGAAACTCACAAGTATACAAAATCGGCTGACCATAAGAATACATCACTTCATGAACAGTTTTGTATAATTGAAAAATTACGATAATATATGTTACAAACTTTGTTTTCTAAGAAAATCTATGCGATATCATTTTAAAAATTTTGGTTATCAGAAAAATATGAGGCATAAAATCAATCATTTTATTAAAATTTAATAAAATAACGTTTTTATCAGAAGGGGCTTTTGTGGAGATTTCAGTAATTTTATAGTTGAAATCATAAGTCAATTGAAGCTAGACCATCATGAAAAACCTGGAAACACTGGCAAAGCCGTTTCGTTCTATTATAGGACTCCTCACCAGTGCACATCCACGATCCCGCATCGCGAGATTCGATCCCAGAACCTATGAAATTTGCGCGCGAGCGCTTAGGCACTAAACGACTGAGCTGGCCGGTTTCCAACGGTGTTAATGTCTAACTTCAACCAATCCACAAAACTGAGCAACCATTCACTATTGTCTTTAGTGAGTTGATATCTCCCACCAGACCTGACTGAACTCCACTGGTTACTGCTTCTCACTAGAACTCCAGGTTTATCCAAGCTTTCATGTAGTAATAACACCATTTTTCAAACACTCAGGATATTTGAATAAAATAGAATGGGTTAATTCTGTATCAAGTTGTTGGTGATGGTGATTATCAATCGCAAATATTTGTTTTACATTTATCAACACTTATTGTTGGAAGAAACATGCATTTTATTAGAAAACCATGACTCTACTCATTCATAAAAGCTAGTTTTCTTTCGTTAGATATTACTACACTTGTGACTACGGTTAAACAATTGTCTCCATTTGGATCGGATATGTTCACTACCAATATGTCTTACAAATAGTTGTATTCATTATAAATATTAAGTGAACTACTGGTTGGATATCAGTAATAAATGTTATACTATGGGATCCACAATGTCGATCTTGATGCTCTGTAAGCAAGTTGACTTAATCACTAACTGTGTCCAGTTTCGATAGGTCAAAGAAATTTCTTAAAGAACACTAATGAAACGTCTTATTTCTCTTGATATTTTTCATCATCATTATCTCTAGAATCTCGTAGAAATTCCTTTTTGAATAAAAACTCAAACATATATCTCCTGTAGTCGAAATCACATATAGTGCTATTGAAGTACTACAAATAAAAATGAATCAGATGAACTAATTAGCTTTCAAATAACAATAAGTTCTATTTTTCCTCAACACTAACCAACCTTTAAAATCTATTACTGTAGTTGTTGGGGTTTTTTCACTGACTGACAATACTTTTGATAAATGTAAAATATCTCTTTAAACTTAGGACAGAGTTTTGTTATTTCGGTTGCATTTCTTACACAACGGTAGTAATTTGTTTCTATTGAAACCACTTAAGCAACGGAATAGGATTAGGTCACGAATAAAGCATGAATAAAGTCCATCACCATTCAGTGAATATTTGCTTTACTAGGCACCTCAATTTATTGTTTTATTCATCATTAGTTATTCAAGTATGTCAATAATCATAACTCAAATTGAACACTAGTAATCATAAGGTTGTCACTGTATATGAACACTGATCCACAGTCAAAATTGTTCCATTGGTAAAGGCTTTACAAATGATTAACAGCATGTACGTTCCAACAGATGAACTAAACTGATCTTTTTGAGCTTTTATGATAGAAGCTCATTTTTCTAAGCCAGTTAAATCACAAGCAACATGTACAAGTAAATAAATCACAATCAAATTAAGTTACTGTCTCTGAGATAGGAGCAAATAAAGGATGTGGTTAGTGGATTTATATTGCTTAAATTGGTTCATTTATGCAAGTCATAAATTTATAGATGAGTAGTTTTTTTTGATTAGAAAATTCATGTACACACTGATTTTTGATTATTCAAATAATTTTGTATTGTTTATTGTACAAGTCATAAAGTCATTTAACTGAATCTTTCATAAATAACCAATTGTTTCAGTTCGTTTCAAAGAATCCAGTTAGTTGTTCAATGCTTATACCTCTTTGTTAACAATTCAATGAAGAAGATTTTTGATCCATTCCTTGAACATTTAGTTCTTCTGTTGCTAAACGAATTAGACAGAATGTTTATTTTATTTAATACGTTTGATTGCATATAAGATGTATTTATATATTTTAAATGATCTAAAAACAGAAAATGTTACTAAAGATTAAATCAAGCGTTATTATTTGTTAAAATACCTATGTAATATCAAAGAAATGTTTACTGTTTTTTTCTTCTTGATGGTTAACCGATTGATTTGATGTGAAAACTAAAAATAACATTAACTAATTACTTATTGCTCATGTGAATTAAAATTATGAACTTGAATATTACTGATTCAATGTTCTATAAGCGAACATAAAAGAATTAACTCCTTTCTACGTCTAAGTTCATTCTTATCAGTTAGTTCTGTGCAACTGGGATTAGGACAGTAAAAACATCCATTATATATCTATATATGCCGAAATCTCCACAAAACCCCCTTCTGATAATGATCATATGCTCACTAGTGAATGGCTCCATGAGGTATTTCCTGGAGTTCTAGTGAGAAGCAGTAACCAGTAGATATCAACTCACTGAAGACAATGGTGAACGGTTGCTCAACTTCGTGGATTGGTTGAAGTTAGACATTAACACCATCGGTTGCCTGCTCAGTGGTCTAGAGGTGAAATGCTCGCGTGCGAGACTGATAGGTCCTGGGATCGAATCTCGCGGGGTGGGATCGTGGATGCGCACTACTGAGGAGTCCTACTATAGAACGAAATGGTCGTCCAGTGCTTCCAGGTTTCCCATGGTGATTTAACTTCAATTGACTCATGATTTCAACTATATATATATATATATATATATATATATATATATATATATAGTTTAAACAGTGCAAGGGAACAAAATAAAAATATTTATTACCACTAAAAAACAAATGTGGTCAAGTCGATGACATCTAATTATAGTCGAGGCGATATTTTGCGATTTTACTAAGTATTTTGAATATAATGAATTTAATTCGTCTATTTGTTCATTCTCTGGAGAAACTAACTAAACTACCTCGCAAAATGTTGGAAATTTGATGTTTTACTCATTGAGAGATTTCAAATGTATCATTATTTTCAAGATTAATAATCTATGCAATACTTAATTTGCATGAACTTATCAGGTCAAATTTTGGTAATGATACCTTAAACTGCGATCAATCAACCATTCATAAACGTTTAATAAATACGTTTTTGAATATATCTAAATGACTTTCTAAAGAAAATATCATCACAAAAATGTATGACCTTCAGCTAATCCTATTCATAAGACCACGTTAAACCACAACAGATCATATTTCTTTAATTATATAATGACCATAATAAAAGGATTATTTTAAATTTTATGGATTAATGCCAACAAATAAACCGATGAAATCCAGTGATTATTGATTGACTGTATATATATACTCTAGGTGCCCTCTGAAAGGTATATATCTTGGTACCTTTACCCAGTTATTATTTTTAGTTTTTTAATAATGGAATAAACATAAAGTAATTCATTGGATTTTAAATCCATTCCATTTGCTGGCAATTTTCGTTTTTTTTACTGTTGATATATTGACTATAATCATAATGTTTTATGTAAGTAGGATTGTAAATTTTATTTATTTTTTTTCTCCGTACTATTTATTGTACTATTTAATAGAGAACTCAACATGTAATATTATCCAATAAAGTAATTATGTCGAATGGCAACAATCATATACGTATATCTGCCATGACAACGTTCAGGGTACATAAGTTGAATGTTATTTGAGTAACTCATACATGGATTATTTTATAAATCTAAATTTCCACTTAATTGACTTTATACTTAATGTTTTTTTTATATATATATTTTGGTAAATTAGTATTAAAAGCATATAAGGTAGGTAATGAGAGGGAGAGATAGAGAGAAATAGATGACAAAAATATGTCAGATTGATCTCAATTATATTGAATAATGTTATTCATAATAATTCAATTGAACAACGTTGAAAAACATAGTTGCAATTAAATTAATATTAAAGTTTTTAATGTTTATATTTAGACATGTTCATTATTGAATTGGTTCATATGATTAAATGTAGTACTCTGATGGTTAATACAGTGAAACTCGGAAGTACAAAAATTAGAAGTTATGAAATAAGTAAACTAAAAAAACAACCAGATTGATAGAATTTTTTTGTTTTTAGAATAGAAGGATACAAGGAAGATAAATATCTGCACCACTTCAGACTGTTTTTCAGCTTTGTCGTTGAAGACTTCAGTTAGTGATTGTTACTGTAGTATGAACACTTGGCAACTCGACTAATTACTGCTATCTCTGCCCCCGAATGCCCTGGTACGGCCAAGAGCGACGAAAGTCCGCTCTTCCTCTCGAAATGCTCTCATATGGCCACGCGTATATAGCCTCTGCCAGGGAAGTCCTACTCACTGCCTTCTCACAGTGGCATTACTGTTGTTTACGAAATTGAGAGGACGAAAAGCGAATGTCCGGCGCTTCAACCGGGTTGGTAGACACGGAAAGTTCACCTAGAGAAGTTGGAAAACCCTGATTCCAAACCAATGGTGCACATGGGCTCCAGGATCCTAAAGGAACAAATGACGTATGAACCAATTGTTGGTCACCGGCTACCATGGGACTGCATCTCCTCACGATGCTCCACTGCCTTGTGGATCAGGCCTTTAGGTCAAAGGCTCCGAGTGTGGCTCCCTAAGAAAACCACCTGTTTCAGTTTGGGCACCTGGGCAGTATCACAGCCTTCACACAAATCAAATGAGATTTGTGCGGCGCATATATATCTGGTGCCCCTTTGTACCAATATTTATATGTTTGAATAAATAAATAAGTAAACTGCTACCTCTCTCCCAATCTACTTCTACTACATTTTAATGCAATAATAAGCTTAGCGGCATACTGAGGCACTTTTATCCTTTGATTTTTATTTTTGATTCACATTCGCAGATTTCATCTAGCCTATTAAATTCCCAGTCTGTTTATGTTCAACAGTATCTTATGTATACTACTGCATGTCTTTGAAAGCTAATAGCGCAAAATAACTGTTCCTAAAAAACAACGTCACCTAATGAGTAAATGATATAAAAATCAATAAGACTGATTTACAGATATATCCAATACTTACCAACTACTCTAATTGATCATCTCTCATTAAGGTCAAAATAAACTTGCTTTTGATATGATTACTCTATGTTTAAGTTTTTTGATAACATACAGATCCTAAACAAGAGTTTATCCATAGCTGATATCTAATGCTTTCCATTATATATTCATCTTTAAATCACGGTTTTATATACCATTTGTTTGCTATCGGTTTATATTTGTTTCGAGATTTTAAATAATATTTTGCAATATATTTTACTGTTTGCTGAACTAACTATATTTTCACAGTACATTATGAGATACAATAGCTTAAAATAAGTTAGGAGAAAAATTTCACTTCTAATTTCTAGGGGAAAGAAACATAAATTTTGAAAATGTAAATTTCAATCAATTCTGCCACCACTATGCTAAATAAAGTAAACCAGACCTACTTTCTAGTGTAACTGGGCACTCATAGCCTGTTACGTAACACAATATATTTTTCATCTGGTTACCGTATGTATAAATATTAAGGTTTTTATCTGATTAAAACAGATGTGGCAATCTGAAGATGGTTTTTGTTACACGATGACTTACGATGCCCTGAGAATGTCAGTAAATAAGTTGAAATGTGAAGAGTCAGCATTTGAACATGAATAACTCAGTATTCACAGCACAGACTGCACCTATATAATTTGATCAATGTTTTAAGATTTTTTGATCTGTGTCGACAGTGCAATCATCTTAATTAGGACTACTTTATTACACACTAATAATAATAACAATAATAATAGCTTTATTCACTATTATTTGTTACATTCAACAATTCTCTGTACCAATAGTCCAATATCACCACACATTTCTCTTTAACATAAACACAAACTGCGATTATTTAAAAATATATTCTATAGACGTTTTTAGCTATCAGTGTTTGTCATCCACCTTTACCTACAAAAGTTTTCTATCATCTCAACTACTAAGATAATTTTGTCACATTTTTTTAAGGTGTATAAATTACAATGTAATCTTTTCCTACTCTTTCAAAAGATAGGGAAGGAGAGAAATCTCTCGGCTACGTTTCTGTCTGTCGTTCAGTATTTGGCATCGAAAAACTTACTACGTCTCTATAATCGCTATTGAGTATACAAAGTTTGCATTTATAGTGATTCGCTTTAAACAAATTTAAAACACAAAGGCCGAATGCAATATTTCCACAAGTTAAAAGCAAGTTTCGTAAACATTTGAGCGGGTAGTCGTTTTTGTAACAAACATTCTTGTCAACCCTTTCACTACTGATATTAAAATTGTCAACTCATGAGTATTCTTGATATTAATCGAGTTATCTGTTCGATAGATTTTCAGTTACTTTACAACTAACACTGAATGTGGTATGAAATCGTCAAGAAATTTATAAGAAAATAACATTTAAGATGTTTTTCTATGATTATTAAATATTCACTTTTCAAATTTCTAACACACAACCAACCCACAAGTATTGAGGTTTAATGAATAAATAGTTATCTTAGATACACTAATTAATCACTGAATGATGAAAAATCTAATCCTTAGTGTCGAAAAGTGATAAGTGAAATGGTTTAAATCTCACGAAGAAAATAAATTCACATAAGTTTACTGATATATTCTCTATGTCGTATCACAATTACCACTAAATCTGCAGTGTTAAGACTTCCTGTCTATTCCTTCCAGCTACATACCTATTTTGGATATGAGTGTTCAATACTGAAAACTCTAGGGAAAATAATAAAATCTTCATCTTTATTTGTCTTTTTTTTATAAATTCCTTACTTAAAATGGATAATCTGTTCAAGGTCTTCTCTCTAACCCACTTCTGTAATAGATTTTATATTTATTAAAATGCTCATGTATTAGTTAGTACAATCACTTCAACCTATTAATTATATTCTTATCGTCATGTACTTCTAACTACATAAACAAAAAGTCATGATTTCTAGCAAAAAAACAAACAGTCTGTTACATTAATGATCTTAGGTGAAGTAAATACCAGTTACCTAATATTACATAAAAGTCGCCAGATTATGATCATATTATCAAACCGAAGAAAAGAAATTAAAGTAAGAATGATATTAAAACTTAAATATAATTTAAACAAAAGCTTATCATCTATCAATTTATAAACAATAATATCAGATCAAAATAGAAATGGAATCAAGTTAGAAAACGTAGGAAAGATTGACTACCATTCTTTTGTTCATTTAAAACGAATTTGAAATAAAGATGGATAGTCGCTGGCAGTGGGATCCAGGACGCACCGCACACCACAACCGAACACGGGCGAAACAAACGAAGCCGCAGGGCGACAGAACCGACAAGGGACGGGGCCCGCGCGAGAGACGCGCACGAAGCGCGACACCC
>NC_031495.1:24820621-24914219 GCF_000237925.1 Schistosoma mansoni
CAATAAAGAATCTGGAATATATATGCATCGACTCAAGTTGTTTTATCATATCAATACAGTGTAATAGAGTTATCAAGAAAAGTTCGGCGTAGACAATATGATTCCAGAAGGATGGATAAGTTCGTGGAATAGAACAGTATAAGATTATTTTAAAAATTAAGATCTGGGTCATTGCAACCAGAGGCATGTCACCCAAATTATCCAATGGATAGAACTAGAAAGGAAGGCCCAGGACAGAGTGGGTCGGAGAATGCTGGTCGGTGGCCTATGCTCCATTGGGAGTAACAAGTGTAAGTAAGTCATCGCAACCGATTTGGAGGCATGTTACCCAAATTATCCAACCAATGGTTACAATAATCATAATGAGGACCATGACCTGGCAGTCTTCATTGGCCAACACGGCTCAATGCAACAGTCGCCCTGGATTCCGCTGATAATACTTGTGAATTAAGGCTATATCGAGGCAATATGCAAATATGCCAATTAGCGACTGACCAGTAGCAGTCCTAACACATCGATGGGAAGATTCAAACAAACAATACTTAATGAATTTGAAATATTTCAATAAACATTTATACAAACCTACCACTAATGTAATCAGATAATTATAATTCAAATTAAGTATTTACCTTCAAATAACTATCGTTAGCAAGTAATGACTAAACGTGTGTTTAATTGTATACATATTCTGTGCTCAATTGAAATAGGGTTATACACAATTATTAACAGTTAGATTTTAAATGACTTTTTTTGTATAAGTAGTTCGTTCACACATCATTAATATTCTTACTAAACTGTACTTTAAGATGAAAAACAATTTCTTGTCTAATAAATTTAGACTATACAAAAGATTCTAACAATTAACAGAAATAGATAAGAATACATATACTACATGTAGTATCTCTGATATTTAAATGAACAGTAAATATTAGTGCTATTATCTAATTGTGAATTTTAACTGAAAATAGATAAAGTACATTTTTAATTAATTGGTTGAAGTTAGACGTTAACACTGTTGGATGCTGGCAGGCTCAGTGGTTCTACAGGTTAATCGCTCGCACGCGAGACTGATAGGTCCTGGGATCGAGTCTCGCGGGGTGGGATCGTGGATGCGCGCTGTTGAGGAGCCCCACTATAGGACGAAATGGCCGTTCAATGCTTCCAGGTTTTCCATGGTGGTTGAGCTTCAATTTACTCATGATTTGAACTATATAAAATATCCATTTATTAAAGAATAAATGAAACAAAAAAAATTAATTTTCAATTGAATTAATTGTGAGAATATTTTAGTCGATTGTTGTTATAATTAAACTGTCATGAATCTTTGAATAATTTCAATATAGTCGAAAAAAGACTTTTAATTTAAAATTGAAAGATAATGGATTCATTAAAATTCTATTAATAATGATCTCATCATTTATGTTGTTTTTACAACTACAATTTATTGTTATTGTTATAAAAGATTTTGTTTTAATTTATCAATTTAATGAATAGATAGTTTGTAAGTTTATGTGGGCTTTTTAATTTGTTCTGACATTTAAATTAACAATATAGTTGATGGCTATAAATACAAGTGTATCTAATTAATAAATGAAAACATAAAACAACTGAAGTAACAATATAACTTGGATCATTCATTTCTATAAATAGTATCATATCAGAAAGAAAAAGGGTTGGTGACAACAACAAAAAGACACACATAGTATTCACAAAATACTTTAATTTATAGATCCCAATGAAATCACTAATATACGAATAAAATACATATGAGAATATGTCTAATTTGTAGTCATCACATCATAAATTTGTATTATCTGAATGATCTGCCCATCGATATTCAGAAACAGAATAAAAAAATACATAGACAAGCTAAAAATAATTTCATCAACAACAATTATACACCAACTAAACAACAGCGTATAGAATAATTCGATATCACAGAACGGAAAATGGAACTATACAAAAATAAATGTATTCGAATGACTAGGAATCCATCATAGTAGTGACTGAGAGAATAATGATATACAGACATATATCAATCAGCTTATCCAAACTAATCAACATAATAACTATCAACACTCTAAAACATACTATCAATCAGATAAATGACTAGTCAGAGATACAATCGAAAGAATCTAGTCTTATAGTGGTTATGAGTTGTACAAATCAAACGTTACATTGTAGAAATCAGTTATATAATGTAAATAAAAAACTTTGTAGAATGTTAATTGTTACGTTATCTGTTGGATGAGATTCATGATTTGTTCTATTTATGGTAAACAATCTCTATTTTTTCTACTTTAATTTATCTGTGGTGAATGGGTTGCATCAGTGAACTTATTAAGTAAACATATTTTTATTGATATCATTGATATTTGATCTGTCCAGGAATCATTAGGTTGTTTGACATTATTAACATGATCAAACGTCCAAAATAATTTTAACTAATCATATTCAGTATAAACAATGATTAGCGTTTTTCTAGCGAGTTAGTTTTCTATGGGATAAGTAAGTAAGTAATAAAAATAATGATTGGTCACTAACCATATGAAGTTAATGAACAATATCAGATTCTGATTTTTATATGATGTAATGCATTTTGATATTATAGTCCACATGGTTTTATTGTTAATTGCAGAGTGGAAAGTAACAAAGTATAATTTCAATAACTCAACTCTTTACTCTGTAGTCTACTAACCATAAATTATGTTTGTAAATATTTGTAACTGAGTTCACAAATATTAACACTAGAATATTATGAAACCTAAAAGGCTATTGATAGAAGTCTCAGTAATATATTATCAAATTCAGCAGAACTAAATTACCAGGGATCTAAAAGAGTAATATATATATCTATATATATATAATAACTAGAATATTGTTGTTCGTGTAAACATACATTTACCTTTGACTGTACGATGAGGTTTTATGCATAAAGATTCATCAGCTGCGTTCTCTTTAACTTTTGTTATTTGTTTAAATGATTGCACACATTACTTATGCACATCTATTGAATAACCAATTAACTTTAGATCGAAATCTTTATTCAGGCACTGTTATCCTTTCATTTGAAGTATGTTAGACGAGTGCTTGAATGTAAGAGTGTATTAATAGCACTTGACAGGATATTCATGTTGCATTCACTAATTTTCATTAAGTGTGATCTTTCGAATAGATACGTGAACATATAATGAGTGGTGGATAGAATATTGATGGAAAATAGAGTTTCGGTATTTACACCCCTGTTGTTGTATGATGCTTAATATTCTTTTTTATTTTACATTGCGTCACTTGTCTATTCCTTTATCCTCATTTTTTGTATCCCTTTATTCTTCAACTCATACAGCAGTTTGCCTGTGATGGAAATCCTGTCGTATCTAAACGCTTTTGAGTCACTGACCGGTGGAAAGTTGAATATTGTCAGCGAAAAGGAATTACTTGTCAGTCTTTTTGAAACCACGTATGCCACTCAAACTTTCCTCCTTTAACGTTTACACATTGATGAAGACTGGACAACAGATGGGGTTGGCTATTACTTTAGAAAGGATAAACAACCATGTCTATTGCCTACTCAAGACCCGCGTTCAAGACTCTACTGAAGTATCATAAATTCATTCTCTATCTGTCGCTTCGAAAAGCTTGTTAAACATGCGTTCTTCTGGAGACCCTGTGGCATTTCCGTCTGATTTTGCTGATGTCAATATCGCCCTAAGGGCTAGAGCTGAGGCAGAACTAATCGACTGAGTTCCGATTAAAAGTAGGTTATGCACTGTTCTATTAGAACGCTTCGCCAACGTGAAAATAAATCGATGAAAGAAAATGTCTTTTCGTTATCTTTTTCTACACCTGGATTCACTCAAAGATGAGTTCTACCACCAATCACGGGTGGGATATATATTGAGTCAAAGCATTTTCCTTGCAGGATTGTATTGGGGCACAATGATAAACTATTTCTTAACCAATCAGAGCTAGTGGAGACTTGGAGAAGACTTTGGAATATTCCCATGTAAAAATTATAAATATTCTGACATTTTTCTAATTGTAATTTCTACTTCCATCCAACCGAGTCATTTGGAATATAGCTACGTTCCCGTTCAACCGTGTTCTGATTTGGGGATTTTTCGAGTGTTCAAGAATACTAAGCAATAAGAGAAATCCTAGTACTAGTTATCTTTCCCAGGAATTGCGTTCGACAGATATTGAAAAGCTACTAGCCAATTCGAATGCATAGTTTGGACGTCGAGGCACATGGCAGAGTCATTTGGGTAGCCGGTAGTGACCTATTGGTTACAGGTCACTGTCTGTTGCAACTGTGCGCAGACTACGACCTGTTTCTGGCTAGCACTTACTAACAGCAGTCATAGCTACATGTCGTTATCACACTGTATCCCAAGCGTGGGCTCAGATTGCTCACATCGCGATTAGCTAGTCTTATCTTATGTTTTGGTGGCCAACAAATTAATCAACGGATTAATGTCAACAAGTTGGTTGGACCTTATATTGCAACTAAACATCAAATGCAGCTAGGTTCAGGGCTAGCTATCAGCCCACCAAAAAGTATAGATAATTATTGGTTACAACTACATGGAGCCATGAAAATGACGAATAAAGTTCCTTGCGGTTTCGCAAAATGTCCCGTTTATAACTACGGGATTTCTCAAAGATTCTTACAACTCATTGAGGCACATCGGTCTACTCAGTGTAGCTGCGAGCCTGATGATAAAGGTAGACTCTTACTGAATAAAATTGTCTGAAATTTGCGAAAGGAAATAGAAGCCTGGTGGTCAGAACGTGCTAACCAGTTGGAGGCAGCAGCTCCTTCTGGTAACTGCTGAAGGATCTTTCAACTTACTTGAGCTACTAACAGCATGATGTTCCTGTTTGGGACCATAGAGATGACATGACACTAACTTGGGACGTTACTAGTCATGGTTCAGAATAGAAGCCAGTTGAGATCCTGATGGAAATTTTTTTCATATAAATGACAGGAGCTTCCTTAGATGAAAGGAACATTCTAGTTGTATTTTTCTTAACTGAACTGCTTCACCCATGATTATTATTTCATTCTCATAAACTAATTCCTATACAGTTTTTTTTTTTTTCACATTATACACACCTTTCTTTCTCTATCTCTCCACAATCTTATTTTCATTGTGTGGTGCATATATATTTAGTGCCTTCTTGTAGCACTGTTTAGGTATTTAAGAAAACAAATATTGATTGGCATGCACTAATTGACTAACACACGCATAGTCTTCAGTAGTAAAAATAGAGGATCAATCGACTTATATTAATCCCTGTAATTTGTATTACTGCATGGATTCAGCCCCATTTTGAATGCATCAACAGATGGTGTTGATATTACATGTTCTGGTAGAGAATTACAGTAGTTCACTACTCAGTGCGAGAAACGAAACCCCAGGCGTACACAATCCGATTTCCGTTTGTGGACTCCCTTAGAATGTCCTCTCAGATGATCATTCCTTAATGGAAGAAAAAGATAAGACATATTAATACCAAGACTATCGTTCAGTATCAGATCACCCCGAAACCTGTGGGTAAGATAACGGAAATAGGTTGAGGCGTCTCAGTCTGTCTTCGTAAGATAAGCCAGAGAGACTCTACCATTTCGGTCCTTCACCGTGGAACTCGTTCTAGTATATCCGCTTCATAATTAAAACAAGGAATCGCTGCTTAACTCCCACGTTCCAGACGCAGCCTTACAAAAGTCGGATATAACAGCCTAGACATTACTTCATCCAAGTAATGAAATAACTTACGAATAGTCGATAAGACACTGAAACCTTTTGGGTGACAGCCTTGCGATCACATGTAGTTTTGAGGCCTCTGCTTATTAAGACTCCTAAATCTTTATGTAACACGAACCATAACTTGTAGTGTTATGAATGGTTGCAGTTATTGATTTGCATCATCGCACCCTTGTTAGAGTTAAATTCTAATGACCATCAATACATCCATTCAACGAGTGAATTATTATTCCACCTGACATAGTGTGTATGGGTCTCCAAATATTTACGTCATCTGCAAAGAGTAGAACAGATGACTTCGCTACATTCGGTTAGTCAATTACGCGAAGTAAAAAACAGGACCGAGGACTATACCTTGGGGTACTCCACTTCCTAAAGATCCCCCACGTTAATAAAGCCCCATTTATTCGTACCTGCTGTCTCCTATAATTGAGAAAATCACTTACCCAGTTTATGATTTCATAATGGGTCCCAAAACTTCCCAGTTTCAATTTAAGACCCAGGGAAGAGACATTGTCGAAGACTTAACTTAGATCTCTGAGAATTAAATCTACCGAAATATCTCTACCTTTCGCTGCAGTCCAATCTTCTCTCGCAATGAGCAGATTTGTCAAGCATGACATGACAGTGCTGAAACTATGTTGTTCCCTGGATAAAAGATTATTCCCTACCATACAGTCCAAAATAGCCATCCGAACCATCTTTTCTACTAGTTTGACAATTACATTGGTTAGACTAACAGGTCGACAGTTACTAAGTCTTTACTCCCCAGTTAGTAGACTGGACTGATTATTGCGTCTTTACATTGTCAGAGGTTCAGCAATTACATCCGATAGGGCTTTCATAGTCCTAAGATGAATATCGTTAAGACCCTTGAACTGGCTTGAGTTGTTGAAATAATCGTAAGACAGTTCCTTTCTCAATAACCACAGCATCCATCGACAAGCCGCCGTTATAACTAATTGTAGATCCTTTACCATCGTCGGTAGAGAACACCACTAAAATATTTTCATAAAGCAGCTTTTGCAACATCATTTCTTGCCAATATCCACCAATCGGTATTTATGTCAACTTTTAACCACAAATAATAATGTTTAATTTGAAGAACATTACGTCGAGAAATGGAGACAAATATGAGAAAAATGAACAAAAATTGGATAGAACTAGAAAGGAAGGCCCAGGACAAAGTGGGTTGAAGAATGCTGGTCGGCGGCCTATGTTCCATTGGGAGTAACAGGCGTAAGTCAGTAGTAAGGTTTGGTAATGAAAACCATTTATTACATTCGAACGAGGACAACTCGACATTTCGCTTGTCCATATTTATTTTGTCACATTGAAGTATAATATAGCTTTCAGACTGAAAGTATGTCTTTATGTAGCGTTAAATATAACGCTGATAATTCATTCTGTTAATCGAAGGGCGGTTTTGTACGGCTATGTTTAGGTCAGTACCAACTGAAAAGAGAAACCCATCATAATTTACTTTGTAAGGATACATGCTTAAGCAGTTTGGGAACGGTTTGATAGCTTATTCGTTTATGACTGTCATCAATCGTCCGACAACGCAATTTCTTAGTCACGTATTGAGACAAACCAGTATTTAGCAAAACTACCACAGGGAAGAAGGGATCAGTGATTTACTTTCTGCCAAGGTTAAAAACACCAAAATTAGGACCTGAAAAATATGTAGCATTACTGTATATCTTGCTCCAATGTTTGTGATCGTATTATGAAGTAAGCGAAGTAATCGGTGTTACTTTTACAGGTATTCGAAAAATTGCCAGATTCTTTTTAGTGAGACCACTGATTAAGGTATATGATAATTAGATACTGGGCCTTAGCTAGAAATATCGATCCCGTGGACCTGAGTTGATTCAAACTATTTTAATGCTTTAGTCGTTTTGAGCCACTACCTACAGGAACTTCTGAGTGATGAAAGTAGAATCACACTAAGATTTCGGGATTCTAAAACAACGACATCATACCAGTTTAGAATATAGTCCGTTGATGTGTTATCTGATGAATTATAAGAACGGGACATGGCATCCGTGGGACAAACGAAACTTGTAATCAAAGAAAGCTATCGGCTGCGGCAATCCTCATATTTTGTTAATCCTGGAAATGAGTTTTCTTCACTCTTTTCCTTTAGCTGCCCCCAAATGCCCTGGTATAGCCGAGGGTGGAGAGTCAGCTTCTCTCTACAAATCCTCTCACATGACCACGCGTATACAGCCATTACTACGGAAGTCCTACTCACTGCCTCGTACCAGGGGTGTTGTTTACGAAATTGAGAGGAAGAAAAGTCAATGTCCGTCGCTTTAACCGGCTTGGTGGATATGGGAGCTCTTCCATGTGTGGCCCCGTAAGAGAACCACCTGCTTCGGCCTAAGCATCCGGGAAGTATTACACCCCACACACAAATCAAGCGACTCGTGTGGCGCATATGTATTCGGTGCATTTTTGTACCAATATTTCTGTGTTCGTATAAATAAATTAATTTCCTTTAGCTGTCGCCTAACGGAAGACAAACTTGGCTTTCGTTTAACAGATTCTACCGGGTTGTATCAATAGCCCATATACAAGAAGTGTGACTGATAATCAAGAACATATACCTGTCCTTCGTAAATGAGTTGCATTTACTTCTGGTGTTTGTTGATTGCAGTCACTTCACTGCATTGGTGACACCCATTTCCAAGCTTCTAATCGCATGAGTGTGTCTTAACTTCAGCCTGAATGTATCCAAATCCTTCCAATTCAATCATTAAATCTCCGTCTTCAGCAACACTGAACTTTCAATCAAAACTCTACATCCTCCAGTAGGAGCATCGACTTACCTTAAGCAAATTGTACGATATGCACATTGAAAAATCACTCTTCGGATAACATAAACAGATAGTTTATTACCTGAACCACAATCACAACTGGTTCTGTTCATCACGCCTAATGTATGTGCTTGGGAGATAATCCACATCATAAGACAAATCATCAGACAGGTAAGGCCAGTCTGCCACAATAAAGTGATCTAAGGTAATTCTGAAAAGGCACCTAAGCTGGATAAATTAATTTCAACCATGACAAATCCAACCCTTCAACTATACCTTACTTTATAGGGTGTTTCATGATATATTAGACACTGAAATATGATCAGTGGGATAGTCTAACATTTCTTACATTATTATAAACCAACGCATAAAATTCTTGTGCTGGGTACACAGCAGAACTATTTTTTCGAAACTCAATCCAATTAGATAACAACAGGAAGCTCTACTAAAGTGGATACTTAGTAAACGCAAACAGAAACAGATATTATCCCTTACATCTCCAAATTATTACTACCAGATACATACAAAAATCTTTGGAAATATAAGACATAGATACAGGTTTAAAAATATCTTGAAAGTTTATTAAAAGGAACCAGAGCTTTACAGAAGATACTAAGTACATACGATTCTCATTAGTTGATAGTTAAATAAACGAACTGACACCAATGCAAATACACAGATGAAAAGTGAAATTTAGAGATGTTTCCACAGACACGTCTCATAGATGTTACATTTACAGAAGATTATCACAATAGATGTGGGTAGGCCTGAATATACACATGGTTACTTAGACCAGTTTTTTGGCTTGGAAGAAAGCGCGCAAGTGGCGCATTTGCCAGAATCCAATACAGATAAGCAAGACCAATTGAGCTACACTCCACCAAGTCACGCGTCGGTTCGTGCTTTCGCTTAGTGACCGGAAACTTTCTTCTCTCACCTGTAAAAGTTTTGACAGAAGCCGCACTTTAACAATGGGCAAAACATAGTACATTATATTCGAAAGCTAGGGAATATTTTTTCGCTGAGTCAATGCAGAGAAAAACAGGTCTGAGGTTTGCTTTTTTTTGAAAGGTAAAATGACTCAATCAGAATTCCAAACATCTCTATTTATGGATCTATGCCATATTTTCTATAAAAGTGCATAACCAGTTCAATCAGATTGTAGTATACTATTATCAAATAGTTGAGGCACAATTTGAGCTCTCATAAGAAGCCAGCAACAAGAAACTCCTTACCAAAATCTATTGGCACTTCTGAACTTTATCCTACGCCATAGAAACATAATTTGTAGAATTACAAAGCTTGCTATTAAATTTATATGGAATCAAATTGTCAAAATGTTATAAATGACCCTATAATCTTTTGATATATTGTTAGATAATTAGGTAGACAACTTCTCTTCCCTAAAGCCGAATCCAGCATATTAAAACTATAAATTATGATTACAATCCACAACGGGAAGAAACACCGTCAAAATTCCTTGGGACAACACAAATTTCACCTTACTAACATTCTCGTGTGCCATGATTATCTTGAATACCGATTTCAGCAGGGAAATTTTTAGAAAATTGAGTGGTTCAATGACCTAAATACTTAGTACCTACTAGTGATGTTATGCAGAAGAAGTAACCTTTGGTAGACATAAGATAAATAGTCGAAAGTATCACAAATATGGTATATAAATCACTCACACGCTGATAATTTTGGTCTTTCGCTATGCTTTGCACCTGATCAAGTAGCTGACGAACCCGAAGCTGAATATCGTTTAATCTATCCTTTGTAGCTATTTCTTGATAATTCAAAGCATGGTCACCAACTGCAATGTCGAGGTGTACTCTCTAGAAAATTATGAACGTAGCGGATATCCTACCAATTGTGATCCACCAAACCAAGCACCGGAATCAGATGAAATGCATATTTTGTATTCGCCAGGTCTATGAGCAGTAAAAACAAACCGCCCTTCTGAAGAATACACCTAGAAAGAAAGGCATAACAAGGACGTACAATTATTGTTAGATACCAACTTTCAAGTCAACTAATAAACACTTCCCAGCCTTAGAAGTTTAACTGTCAGAACTAACAATACGGTCCGAAAAGTATTCTCAACAATCTTATGTTGAAATTACTTAAGTGTATTGGGAAAACAAAGCCCACACGACAGTTTGAGAAGCATAAACCTCGCAATGATGTGCATGAAACATTAACACATAGTGAGAAATAACACGATAAGTGGTGGAAACAAAGGCACCAAATGAAGTAGAATACTGTGAGACGAAGAGCGACTGAGACCAGTCAGAGTGACTATTGGTAAATCGACCAATCACAATGATAACACCAAACTACCATCTTTATAAAACTTAGAATTCAAAACAGTTGAACCAACCTCTATTCTTATATGTAAGTTGACCATACTCATTAGCACTCCATCAAGAGTAGAAAAAGGTTTATTTCCTTCTCGTAGAGGCTACCCGTGTAGTGCAAAATTAAAGTAGGGGCAGACCAGTCGCATTAATTATTAGCTTCTCTGTCTCACATTAATGTTCCGTGTACGTAGTACCTGTTTCTTTGACGAGGCTGAAATAAAGTTTAATGTCATCGACACGGTAGCTTATCATGACTTTTGCTAAACAGGGCAATACCATCAGGGCATTTTACGTCAACCAGCGGGCTCCCAGAAAAGCTAGTCTCCGATTAGATGGCTAAAGTTAAAACAAGTAATACAAGTTTGATGACAGCATGCTACGAGACTGTTTGTGTATATAATACGAACCCAAGTATTGAGTTTATCTAGAGTGTACATTAAGATAACTGATAGGTTATTATGACAAAGCCATATTTCAATGATGGCGTACACAAAATGAACGTAACGAAATAAATCTACGACTTGCTCAATTACTAAAAGTAGACAAATAACCAATGAAACTCAAATGACACTGGCGGCTTAACGATGTCTATAAGTTTTTTCTCGAGACTTGACGTTGGTTTCCAGTATCCTTAGACAGGCTTCTCTTACTTTAAAGACTTGTATTCAAAATACTAGTTTGTATTCTAAATATTCTTTGTCATACATACTCTCACAGTGCATTTTACCAACTGCACAATAGATATTTGTAAAACTCGGAGTCTGTAGAATGAATAAAAACACTTTCTACCAGACTCATTATAAACAAGCTAATATAACGCACGTCTTAATATGGATTCTGAATAGCTTGACGCAAAACCTTGATTCAATTGTTAATCGTCTACAGATAATGCAAACGACTAACGTACACCCTTTAGACCAATAGACATACAACTTTTGAACCGCCTTTAGAGGTAATCAGGTGTTTCTATGATGGTTATATAACATGGTAATACCTGTTGGAGTGCGCGAGCATCATATGTAATATGATACTCGTTATTACCCCACTAATCGCAGCAATCTCACTCTGTTCTGCCTGACTGCTAAATATAATATACAGAAGAGCAGTTAGTTCCAGTGTATATATACATTATGTGATATATCGAATATCATGAAATGAATAACCTAACATGATATTGAGAAGAAACTTACACGATCGAGCAAAATTTGGTCATATGGATCAATAACCTTAACTTTGACTCCCAAGTCTTTGGAGCGTTCAAAATGTTTTCCTTTAGAAGCCAATAATTTATAATTCCCTGTGAGAGAGAATTATTTCCCAGAAATATGTATACCTGCCACTAGAGTGTCCTCCGGAACATCCTCCAAGAAGCACCGTTCTTCGGTTTCTTTCATATGAAAGAAAATGCCTTGTGAAAGTTCAATACATAAACAAAATATGACAACAAAAGTTAATTCCATAGCTGACGTGTAAAGCCAATGATGCGCTCAACTTAAGGTTGAACCAAACGAAATTCAAACAACAATGTCAGACGGTACACTAGGTGGTTGCTTTTTAGAGTATACACCCGAATTATAAAGACTAGTCTATGAGCCTTAAACTTCTAACTTTACTATTCATTAACGAAACTATTTGTTACCTGAGATCTATATCTGGGTAGAAGGAAGCTTCCTCGATCATCGATCTTCAATCATCAGTTATGAAGATATTAGGTCCGTTGAACTTTATTAATCTTTGTAACTTGTTTTCCAGTGCTCCCTGATGCCTCCGATTCTACTTCTCCGAGTAGGGCATTTCAGGCGTTGATCAGTCGATGAGAAAAAAAGGAATCTCATGGTGAGTTTATCTATTCACAATTTTGTAACTTTCGTCGAGTGAACTCGAAAATTTTTAGCTATGCCGATATAAAGTAGTATTTCTTTCAATTATAAGATAAATAAGGAAAAAATGTTCGAACGTCCTAATAGTCCATTGTACGAGAGTTTGAAAGACTCGTCCACAGCTCAATTTTCACACGCTGAGCACTCTCGGATTTGTTACCATCATTAGCAAGACATAGACAAGCTGCTAAAATCCATGTTCCAAGTGAGGTCTTACATAAGTAGGACATCGTTAAAGCTCCTGAGACCTCAACAACATGACAATAACACACGAAAACCTTTTGGCAGCCATCACACAACAATTCACAGTTATTTTCCCGTCATGACTAATCACTACTCCCAAGTTTTTTTCTTTGCGAACACGGAAATGGGTTACCATCAGATGTATACTAGTAAGCATAATCCACTAGGTAATCCATCAAGGTGGAGAAAAAAGTTAGAACCTAAGATGGTAACTAGAGTTACACCATTATTATCCAGTCTCCATCCAGATAGGGTTTCGTTTACCCTAAACCTTTGTATTTAGTGATATAAGCATCTTATCCACTATTGTACGGCACCTATCATTCCACAGATCGAGAAACTCCACATAAGACTTACTAAAATCTACGAATATCAAATCGATACACAAATCGTTATTTTCAGCTTCCCTAATATCCTCTCTCATGAGAGTTAAGCTAACTGAGTGTTAATACTTATTCCGAGACCAGCATTGATCAAAAATTAACAGACAGTTTTTTATGACTTTGCCCGAATTATTTTTTTGCAAGTAACTTAACCAATATGTTGATTCGACTGACAGGTCGATAGTTACACCATTTGTCTCATTCCATATGAAAATATAAATCTAAAAAATAACATCCTTCCAATTCGAGGAAATAAGAATGTTAAACAGGACTGTGATTGTTTCTGAAATAATATTCATGAGGATGTGATTTATCAGGACCCGATGACTTACCAAATTTAAGAGTAATAAGCAAATGATGAACAGCTTACACAGCCCCAAGCTGACTCTTGTCTCGTTCCTTCCGAAACTATAAGACAAGAAACTGCAATTGATAATAGCAGAAATGAACGGGTAGTATCCGTCAATAAGTAGAGAAAACATTTGGGCCTTTATTTAAAGATACCAGACAGAGTGGCATGAACATCTCATCCAGTCGAGAAGTCTACAGTCTGTCAATTCTACCTACGAAAATGTTTGCACTCATGGTTATCGTTGACTTTCATTTTCCCTATTGGATGGATGCTCTTTTAAGTGTAGTTTAGTACTAAACCTTATTATTCCTCTGTAAAAGTTGTTAGAATTATGAGCGATACGCTGCCTCACGATGATCCCTCTCAATTCTTCTTCATAAATTTCAGGTTCGAAGCCTCTATGCAAGTTAACTGCAGTTTGTCATTTAAACCGAGTACGTTTCCAGTTCCCGTCTTTGAACAAGTGCCGTGACAGTGATATTTTTCTTAAGGTCAGGGGACAAAGTACAGGGCTTTTTTCCAGACGAGGTTTGGATTGATTTTTGAAATCAGGCTACCTAAGATTCTGGAGCCTTAGAATGTCAGGAAGAAGATGTACATGGAATATCACCTAGTGAGATACCCAAGTCATTTTCTGTGATGAGCTGTATGATGTTGGCATCGTTCATAAAACGTTAGATGAAAAGAGTTTTGTTGTTTCAAAGCATTACCACTGTTCATCCGCTGTCATTGAGGATATTCCTGGCATTATTTAGAAGGCTATAAATTGTATTGCAGCCAATATTTGTGGTACGAGTGAGTGAATATGCTACGATTGTTGAATAAAATTAAGTCATGTTTCATTACTTGCTCACTAATCCTAGTTTTTCTATTCGAGTTAGTTAGTTACACTGGAGCATATTCCCAATTCTAACGTGGTGACTCAAACTATTCCCTAACGAACATTTATTAAGCTTCTAACGTTTACCCGATCTTCTTTATGACGAGAGGTAATAGTGTAACTTAGTATGCTGTTTATTGCTTTTTATATAATTATGTAATGAAGTAACACTTTATCACATGTCCTCACTGGGATTCTGTGACGATTTGAAGTATGTGAATTGTAGTATAAACTAGTAATCCCAAAAATAGTGCAATTTAATCAAGAAGTGTTAGATGAGCTTAAACGAATGTACTGTATTTGGAAATCGAAATCAAGCAGTTATCAATACAAAGAAATCGTTGATTCATATAAACACCACAGATTCATACAACAATTAAAGTGGATATTGGCTGCATATCCGCTGAGCTAGATTGCGGCATACCTATGCTCTTGACGGGACAACTGTCAATTCCTGACAACAAAACACGTTTCGTAAGTTGTTTATTTCAGACTATACAGAAGAACAAAGAGATACCTCCAAGTGAAAATGGACGTCAGATACAGCTCGACAAACATCTGCAGACGTACAAACCTATTTCTAATCGCGTCGACACCTTTGGAAAATCATCATAGCAACCGTATGAAGGAACTTACCGAGTCATTAAATGGACAACAAAACACTTCACCATCTACAAAAATATCAAGAGAGAAACGACCTCGATAGACAGAATAAAATCTGCTTTTCTACTATGGTTGGCAGGAGAATGGACATACTATATTAAGTAAACAGCCTTAACCGTTCATTAAGACAAAGCGAAAGCGCAACGAGAAATTCACTCAAAATTGGACATTTGGAAAATGACTCATTGTCTTGTATTATTGAAACGCTGTGAATTTAGCTTTTAATTGACGTCGCTTAAGAACTGTATATATTTATGATGACGTTTGACATGTGTAAAGTACTAACAGGGTTAATGTGCCAAATAGATTAGTATACAGTATTATGTGAACACATTATAGGAATAAGTGCAACTGTGAATAAAATGATTAGTAATTGGATATTATAATTTCTACAAGATACAAAGTCAGCTTGTCATGTGAGGTAATCTGGTGCACTATATTCTAACATAGAGTGACTCAAATATGCCGCTCACTGCGAAAAGATTATATCAGACACTCACATTAGGAAATCCGGAACGACTAAAAACTAAACGGCTATAAGAACTTGAACATTCAGAAATATCGGCCCGGCAAAGAGTTTCATGCTATGCAGAAACTCCTGTAGACCATCAACGTTGATGATCTATGTCGAATGGTTCAAATGGTTGAGGACGGAATAGAATGGTTGGAGGCCTACTCGAGTTAGACGGAAACGGTGTAATGAACAAGCTAACTTCGAAGTCACACCTCGCGATCAGCACCTTACGTAGATTGCCCCATCGATGCATGAAGGGACCATGGATGTTCTGAAGACTGTACAACACAAAGGACGTTATTACAGGAATATATTAGTTAAAGTAGATACAAGCGAAAGTAGAAACACTGCAGCGTGGGCTAGTCCATGGCGTGTGATTAACTGATCCGCGTTGATTATTCTTGACCTTGACGGGGATCGATGATCTGTTCGATATTTAGTGACCCAACTACCGAATTATTTGGCTAGGGTTCAGTGACATTTCACTGGGCCTACACTCCTGTGATGGTCTAGAAAAATAGCAATACCGGCAGGCACATTCCATATGACTCACATTATTAATCTTGCAGCATAGTAAGACGACAATGCCCAGAATTATCGGTAGCGGAAAATACATACAAATAATATCTATAAAAGTACTTATTGCATTGAACGTCTAATCAATGAAAACCGCTTCGGGATTTTTTCCAAATAATTCAGTTTGCTGTTCAGTTACAAAGTTAAGTCAAATATTTAATTACACAACCATTCTTCGCGACTTTATATTGCTTAAGCCATGTCAGTGATTTTCTTTTAAAATTTATCCTTTACATGAACAACCACTATATCTAACGAGAAAGGTTGTTGAAGTGTAGGAGCTATGTCTCCCTTTTATTTATCTGATATTATACTTCACTGACTGCATACTATGAGTCTTTCAGAACACCGAAAGTTGATTACCAATTGACAGGTCCTTACAAATATTCATCATGCGAAGCGACTGTAGACATTGATTGACAAATACGACACTCATATTTAATTAATTACACAAGGGCAAACGTGTCCTCGGTTTAATAATAAGGCCCACAATTCTGCCCATCTCATCAAGCGAAACATCCATTTTGACAATGAACTATGGTATTCAGCGTATAATTTACTCCGTAAACAAATGCAATAAATACATATGATCTGCACTCAATATATTTATGAATTGCTTATTCGTAGAAATTCGTTAAATCCATATTCAAATTCTTCCCAACTGTAAAACTGATAGAGACTGTAGTGAACAAAAACACATGTGGGAACAACCATATGTATTCGAATACAAAATTAAAGAATCTCTCAGTACATTCTGCGAACCATATAGTAAATACTTCATTTGCAAAGTAATAACAAATTGTCTCAGGCTTCATTGTTCCTTCGTTCCCACGCCAATCACTATCTATTCTCATTCTCTTCGATCTTCATAACCTTCTGCCGTCAGGTATATCACTTTCGACTGATGATTCGCACTACTTATATCTGTCGACATTAATAGCACACACAAAAAAACGCGTAGATAGATAGAGATGGCATTTGAAGAACCCAATACCTATTTATACCTGTTACCCTTCGTGAAAGAGCATGGGCCGCACACCAGGATCCTCCATCGAACTGTTTCTTCTTCTTCTCCGTCTCCCTTCAAGATTCCGAGTTAGCGCTTGTCTCGTGATGCAGTGTAGTAATTCACGCAAATAAATGTCCTTATTAACTTCCAGAGTTGTTTCCTAATATCTTCTCAGCTCGAACCCGGTTTGTTCTCTCACACAGTAGGCTGTTCATGATGGTTCCCAGTTGATGGACATTCAGTATCTTGTGTAGACAATTTTTTTATAAATGTCTGTGCCTTTTTGATGATGGTTGTAGTGCCTCATCAAGTTTCAACTCTGTACAGTAGAACTGTATCAACGTACGTACTTAAGATTCTCATGTCGCATGTATGCGACAAGAGAGCTAGGTCATCTGAAAAATATACACTATCTACTTATATCCAAGCTGCCAATGTATTCTGTGCATCCTATATTATGTGGAGGTATTCATCATCCAGTCAACTACCAGAAGAGGGAGGAAGAGAGTAAGCATCCTTATCTGACTCCGGTCCTTACTTGGTATGCGTCTGTCAGCTGTCCTCCATGCGCCACTTCACAGTGTGGTCCGTCGTAACACCAGCCAATAAGAAATACAATATAATCTAGCTGTCAGTGAATTATTAGTAACTATTGATATCAGTAATGAGTGTAACTCAGTAATCGAGCGCCAGTTAATATACTCAATTTCAAGCGTAAGTTTTTGTTAAAGAAATTTATCTGGTTCCCCAAACCGAAGTAGGATCAAAATCTCGCAAACTATAGGTGACAGTTATGTGATTCAATTACCAAGCCCCTATTAGTGGATTAAAATGATATAACTCACACCTTCAGAACCAATATTATTTCTTTCCAAACTGTAAATATGCTTTGCTGATAAGTGTCAACAAGCAGAATACTTGATTTCAAAGACTCCATTTTACCGTTTGTAAAGACACTAAACATAAAACCATGTGTAGAATCAATTCGCTAACTAGAATACAAATCTGGCCGTTCAAAAATAGTGCAACTGACTGTCAAATCAGTCGAGCGCTAGTAATAATCACGTGATTCCTGTCAAATGATAACAGTACCAAGAGTCTTTCAAACTTCGTAAAGGTATTTCCATCAAAGATACCCCTGATTCAGCAAAAAATGTCATCCAGTGAAATGTAATTTATAGATGAAATCATGACAATTCATAAGGTACAACTATAAAACATGTAAATAACTGAGGAGAGGAACAAGCAAAAAAAAATGAAAATAATAAAACTAATAGTGGCCACACTATAAGGATGTTTAAATACTAAAAGAATGTTTCACAAATACCTGTGAAGGGGAAATCTATGGTGAATTATATGAAGTAAAATGCTATAAACATATCATAAGATTAATTTTTCTCTTGGAATTGACATAATAGATCACATTGCACAACAAGCATCTTTAGTAACATTAGTAAGATCTATATGCCCCTTTAATAGTCTATCAATCACGGACTTAGCGATATAAGAAGTAGTTCCCATGGTGGCATTCGCTGGAGTTGATGTAAATTCCAGATAAATGGGCAGTTCAGAGGAAGACAGTATATCTGGTTCAGACCATGACATACGTCTCTCCACATGAGGAAGGATGTTGTCAGTAGACCTAAATAAAATATGAGAGAAATAGAAATGAACTGCACAACTGAGAAAATAGTATCTCAACATTAAAAGCAATAAACCAAAAAACTGTTATCTGTTGATGCCTATCAGACAGAAATATTACATAGGATTCCCAATATGAATCAATTTATTAAAATTCTACCTGCTCAAAGCAGTTGGATCTCACGGAAACCGTTAACAAGTACCGTATGAAAGTAAGGATATTTTACATGCTTATTTTATAATTTGACAGCGTAAGATTCTATTCCTTCTACTGTGTATAAAAACGATAAACAATCGATGACTAAAACCGTCAACTACTTAAAACAACAAACAAACACACGTATGCAATCAAGGTGAATCAATAAAGACAAGAAACATTCAAATTGTACAGAACAATAAACACGTGTGATATGATGGGATTAAAAAGTAAAATTACATCTTTTTACTTATTGTGATTTCTTGTTCAACATTACTTCTGTTTTCTTTAATTCAATATGGTGATTACTCAGTGTTGTATTTGTTTTGTTTTTCAGTGTGATATTTTATTCGTTATAACATTAAATTATTTAAGTGTGGTGTTTATTCAAGATACAATATTCCTTGTTTTAAATTAACACGAACTACGCTCAGTATAATATGCATCATGTGACTTGTTATAACTTGAGTATTTTTCATCAATTTAATTTATTCTAATTACTAGTTGAAATGGGTGTGCAATCAGTATATAATTAGTGTATTTTCGACTAGAGTCGTCATATTTTGCGTTTAATAAATCTCCATTTGTACAAGTCTTGGTGTTTTTGATTGCAGTGGTTCCTCATTTCACAAGTATAAGTAATAAGCAATTCTGACATAATAATTGGCGACTAGCTATAAAAATATGATAGTGAATAAACACAAAATATTTTTGCGTTTTTGACTGATGTCAAATTAACTGACACTCATCAAGAAGACGTATCTGTAATTTTACGAGGGAAATATTACTCTTCACAAGATCAAAACTCATTTCATTGAGTCCCAGTCAGAGATGTAATAGTGAGATTATTTGAAGTGCGTAGGAGGTTTTGTAGAATTGAAATATACCAACCGAGCTACCAATGTTTCACAGTATATATCGGATTATGCAATAGAACAAAAATTATAGAGGCGTGGACAATGCTTATCACAAATTTAAAGCCATATAATGATTCATATTTCCTATAATTTCCAAAATTAAATTAAAAAACCCCGAATCAAGTGAAGAATGGTTAATTTTAGAAATTATCACTTTCTACCTATAGGGATTAGACAAAAAAGTAATCAGTAAAAGACCCGTTCATATCTGTTATCAAACAGACTGTTTTGCCAATCCATGAAGATAAATGTAAACCATATTCTTTATGTTTTGTCTTTCTTTCAATCATACACATCATTTTTACTTCAACTTCTTCGCTGAGCATCTTGTTAATTACATCACATTGTGTTGAAATAATTTGGAAATTTCAAGAGACCAGATTTTACGGTAGGTTCTACGTAATTTATGAATGAATGAGAGTGATTTCGTTAACTCAAAAAAATACTAAAACAAATCACATTGGTAAGATAAACCTAACTGACAGCTAGAAGAAGTAATAAAATAATCTATAAAACTAACTGAACTCTGTTTTTAAATATCCTCATCGCATAAGAAGGACTGAATGACTTCATTGTAACTATTTTTATTGCAATTTACTGATTGATAAAACAACACCATTATCTATCAAGTGTCGTTCGATTCCCCGTGTTCTAATACTGTCTGAAATACAGATAGACTAAAGATAAAGTTATCAGCATTCTAACTAAAGATTTTCTTTAACATATGTATTGTTAAAGGCCAGTGTAGTATTCAAGTTAAAATTTCTATTACATACGAAATATTAACTTACGCATTATATGCAAAAATTATATTCGAAATAATTTCAGATATTGAAATTCAAGTAATTTCAACATTACGCATTCGGGTCTTTTAAAACTTAGTTTCAATAAATATTAGCATAGAAAAGCAAGATATTTTAAGTTACATGATGTATCGTAAATACATAAGTAGTAAAACAATTGACGTGTCATAGAAACAAATGAAAAACAAATATTCCTTAAGATAAGCTAGTGAAATATTTTAAACCATGATTCACTGTTACATTTTACTATTGAATTATTCGTTAAGAACACTCTTTCCTCTGTAATCACTTAAGACTAACTTTTTAAAAATGTTAGGAACTGTACATTGAATAAAACATTTAAACAAAGGAATGAAGGATAGCTTACATGTTAGGATGACGATCACGCTTAAAAGCGTTTATTGCATCTACAATAATGAGTTTAATATCGACCACCTCATCAAATGATAACTCAGTGTTTCTTTGTAATATAACTGCAATGACCATCATTGTCTCTACAACCAATGACCGATAGGCGGGATCACATATTGGTCTTAGAAGACATTCAACTTCATCAACAAAATTGAGATCATACGGCGTCATATCAGTTAAAATGGGTTTCTTTAAAGATAAAATTAATATTAGCAATAACATTAAAACTATTTTAGGAAACTTTTTTTTAAAATAACTATATATATATATATATGTAGTACTCAAGCGAACTCAGTGAGATTTAAAATCTCAACTTCATTGTTGAAACAAAAACCGAATACACCTAATCTATCTAAATAAGAAATGTATGCTCTAAAACAGCTACATAAAGACAGGAGAATTGTTATTATGAAAGCTGACAAGGGGAACACCAGTATTGTTACGAATAATTCTGATTATGAAAGAAAAGTCAATGAACATCTCCACACTGGACTTTATGAAAAAATCAAGAATAACAAATGTAGAGCAACTTTGAATAACTTGAAAGCCGAAACAGCCAAAATGCTACAGACTTTAAAATCCAAACTAGGACCATCTTTATGATTTTCTCTATATCCAAAGAGCAACAAACCATGTAGATTTTATGGACTACCAAAAATACATAAAACAGATGTCCCCATAAGACCTGCTGTTGATTATACAAATTCACCGACGTACAATCTTTCCAGATACCTAGCTAAGATTCTTAAACCATATGAAAGCGTAATTAAATACGGAATAAAAAATCCTAATGAGTTCAAAGACATTTTTTCATAGTTGAAAGCGTGAGTCAATTGAAGCTAGACCACCATGGAAAACCTGGAAATACTGGACGGCTGTTTCGTCCTATTATGGGACTCCTCAGCAGTGAGCATCCACGAGCCCGCTCTCGCGAGTTTCGAACCCAGGACCTACCAGTCTAGAGCCGAAGCCCTTAACCGATAGACTTCGAGAAGTATATCTAGGAGCTCTAGTGAGAAGCAGTGACCAGTGGAGTTCAAAACCACGTCTGTTGTGAGATATCAACTCACTGAAGACAAGTGGTGAATGGTTGCTCAACTTCGTGGATCAGTTGAAGTTAGACATTAACACCGTTGGATGCCAGCTCAGTGGTCTATCGGTTAAGCGCTTCGGCTCTAGACTGGTAGGTCCTGGGTTCGAAACTCGCGAGAGCGGGTTCGTGGATGCGCACTGCTGAGGAGTCCCATAATAGGACGAAACGGCCGTCCAGTGTTTCCAGGTTTTCCATGGTGGTCTACCTTCAATTGACTCACGCTTTCAACTGTGAAAAAATACTAAATCTCCACAAACCCCTTCTGATAATTAATTCAAATACATTATCACTGATATTCTCATAGAAGATGAAATAATGACAAGTTTTGACGTTCGCTCATTATTCACTAACGTTCCAGTTAAGAAAGCTTTAGAAATAATATATGTAATCTCTTAGATTCTGATAATGAACTTAAACAACGTTGTCCTCTAGTTGCCTCGAAAATTATTAAGCGTTAGATCTATGTTTACATTCATCTGTTTTCAGTTTTCGAAGAGATTTATACAGACAAACAGAAGGTGTAGCTATAAGATCACCAGTTTCCCCAATTGTTGCTAATCTATTCATGCATTTATTGGAAACTAGCGCAACCTCAATGTGTTCTCATCCACCAAAATTTTGGTTAAGATACGTTGATGACACTTTTGTCATTATAAAACGGGATCGTCTAGACGGACTTTTTAAACATGTTAACAACTTTGATGAAAAAATCAAGTTCACCAAGGAGTTGGAATCTCCTGAACACAAATTACCTTTTCTAGACTGTTTGGTTGAAAGGAAATATAATGATTGTTTAAAATTTAGTATTTTCCGAAAGCCGACATATTCCGCGAAACTTCTTGATTTTAAGTCGGTATATCCACACTCGACTAAAGTGACAGTGGCCAAAAATATGACCACAAGAGCTCGAAAACTTGTCACTGAGCCAAATGATATAGAAATGGAAATGAATTTGACTACATCCACTCTAATGATGAACAATTATCCGAAGGATTTTATAAAAAGAATAATTAAGAACGAAAGAAAAAACAGCATTAATAATAAAAAAAAAGAATTAAAGAAAAAGGAATGGGTGATCCGATATCGTAAAGGTATTTCAGAAGAAATAAGAAGAATCCTAAATATTCAAAATATAAGAGTATTTTTTCGAACAAACAATACCCTAAGATCAAAACTAGTAAGAATCAAAGATCCTATACACATAGAAGAACAACAGAATTGTGTCTATGAAATCAGATGTAGTGACTGTAAGGATTTACTTCAAATCCATTCGCTGAGATCTTACAAATATATTATTTCTATTTTATGTCTTACATCAACTTGGCGCCCGAATACTGTGAAACTATACGCTCTAATTTAGACGAAATTCCTTATAAACTATATATATATATATATATATATATCAATTATTAATTCTTTGAAGTTACAAGTAATGTCTTGTTTTCTAATAATCCTGAGTCTAAGGGAAAGAGAGAATCTAATGGAGGGAATAAGTGTATTTATTGTGGATTTATATTCTTTAGTGAAATACCTCTAATATTGTATCAAATCAGTTGATCATATGAGGGTGGCCGAAAAGAATTCATGTGAATCATATCACGAATTTAAATTGTACATAAACCAAAAGAAACGATGTTCACTTTAAGTTCCTCATATCGATGGTCACACATTTGACTGAGGTGCTACACTACACAAATTTAATTGTCAAAAAACAATCAGTATCTATGAGATTATGAAAATACACGTTACTGAATGCAAAATTTATCACTTAGCTCAGACGTAAAACGTACGACCTGGTTGTACAAACAATGAAACAAAAACGAAGGAAATGCTCCAAAAAGACTAGTTCATTTACCTGTGGAAGAAGTTTACCATAAATCAATATACCATGAGGAGATCGTTCAAGAATAAAATAAACATCTTGATAAAATGTTGAAGGTACTACGCCCAAACACCCATCCAATTGACGTTGAAACAATGCTTTTGGTATGTCTAAAAGTTCTGTAGACGAAAATGCACTTGAATTACGCGAACGTTTATCATGATGAATATTGCGACGCAAACGAGTACGACGAGCTCGGTGAATATATTCCGAAACATCTTGATATAGAACACCAATAATTAAAGAAAACATATTTTCAGTGGAATACTACCTAGAGTAAGCTGAGTATACAGTTACTAACAATGTGTAAACGAAAGAAAACTTAAAAACTCTTAAATTATTATATCACTAGTGAGACTTTAACTGAACTAAAAGTACAACTAATTTTTTATATTGTGGATTCCTTTACGTGAAGATATTTGAGTTGAGTGCAAAATCCGATAGTTAACCGGGATTAATAACTACAAACATGAGAAGAATTGTTATAAATTAAAATATCTGCGTATCAGCTATACACGTATCTCATAATAAGTAAATTCTTAAACAAATAATTAGGTCTCAAGAATAGCTCATAAAACACTGAATACATATTTTGATGGGGTTTCGTTCTCTGAGCTGGATGGTTTGGTCGTGGAGCTTTCATCGTTCTTCTGGACGACATCATCAGCACAAACTTCATGAAGAAGTGAAGTGTTCGAATTTCTGCACATGCAGTTCACAGCTTGTTCTGTACAACTCAATGTTGATTGATTTTTGTTGACCTTAAACTAATCATTGTTTACTTCTTTGTTTTGGTTGTATTTCCCATTGATTTGATTTGTGGTCCAATGTTTGTCCATAATTTTCGAACACTTCACCTCTATCTGAAGTTTGTGCTGACGAAGTCGTCCAGAAGAACAATGAAAGCTCCACGACCAAACCATCCAGCTCAGAGGACAAAACTCCATCAAAATCATCCACCTGAGCTACAAATCTTCTCCACCATTTCACTGAATACATGGTTAAAAAATAGATTGTCTATTGTTTTTCTGGTCATTTTTATATTGGTCCAGTTAAGCCGAAAATACTTAACATCGTGGTTGGACAGAAACAAATTTGATGGAACCTCTTGAAAGGTATTTAACAAACATTCACGTTCTAGAATCGTTATCCACTAAAGATTGTTCACATAAAACAGTAACACTGTATTAGTGATTCTGATGTCCACAAACGAATTTCGACACAGTGGAGATAGTCAATCAATAACGGTTAAGATCCATAAACAATGGCTTCGATGCTTTGGTTACTTTTTACGTCAATTTTCAAAATCGATATTATTGTCGACGCTAGGATTCAATCAGTAAAACAAAAAAGTAAGCAGCATATGAGATGAAACTGTATAATAAAAAGTAGTTTTGTTGTACCAACAACTGTTGATCCCTAACGACTTCCCGGATCGACTGCTAAAGATCATGAAACTCTGTAGCTTCTACATTTTCAAATTTCTGTCACTTCATTATATATGGCGAGTATTCCTTTTATGATGTCTACGACATAATTCATCCATGCATAGGATTTAGTGTACGAATTAGTAAACAATAAAAGGATAAGAACTATACTTTAAGTTTTTCATGTAAAAAAAACCAACACAAGAGTTTATAAACAAGCACTCAATATTTCTTACTCGTTGGTCCGCATTCAGTGATAACTGATAATTCTCGAGTATTATTTGCAGTCGGTTTAACAGAATTAAAACTAACAGTAGTAGGTGTAGTAGTATGACCAGTTGTAGTAGTGGCAAATGTTGCTGTGGAATTCATAGGACTATTAAGTGAATATTTAGTTTTTCCTTCTTGACCAGCTTTCAATGTACGTAATAATAAATCTTTAACTTGACATGGAGGCAAACTATACAAATGACATGCACCTAGACTACGTGGATTTATTTCTAAATTTGCCAATGATTTTAATACAGATTCATAGATGGATCTAGATTTGCAAAATTCATCATCTTGATGTTGTTGTTCCTGTTGATGATAGGAATCTTCACCAACATCTGAACATATTTCTAGTTCAAGTTTTAATTTCATTGCCTCCAATAACCAACTGAAAATGGGGAAGTAAACGAAAAGTGAACATTTACTAGGTTTATTATTCATGAATCATTTAAGTTAAATACGTATGTGTTATCCATTCACGAGCATTTTTAACAGATCCTTCTCAACTAATCTCATGCTAAAAATGTGGAGAAAAATAAAGATAATTCCATTGCATAAGAAATTGTCTGGCGATGTGAAATTTAAACCCATAGTAATAACTTCACCTTTTCTCAAAATGATGGAAATATTATTGTTACTCCCACTTCAACCTGAACTAAAAGAGCACATTGATCCATATCAGTCTGCTTACAAATGCAAAAAAAGCACCTTAGATGCTGTTGTTGTTCTGCATCATAAAACAATGCGCAGCTTGGGGAAGAGTAAGTATGTTTGATGAACTTTGACAGACCATACTTCTGCTTTTGGCCGTATTCCAAGACGACTTCTACTTAAAAAATTAATCAGCATCAGCAGTGACAGCTGGATAACCAACCAGCTATGTTCCTACCTCTCTGGAAAACAGTACACTGTGTTTGGGGGAAAGTGTTCAACGTCTATACTGTCTAACAGTGTGACACAAGAAACTGTTCCTCCCATCTTCTTTTTTTGGCATGATCTCCTATCTTCCAAAGAAAACACTTTTGTTAAATACGCGGACGATCTCACTGTATGTATGTTGATTTCTATCTCCTTACATCCTCTTAAAATGAATGAGTCCTCGTCTCATATTGAATAGTGGTCTGTTGTTAATGTTATCACAACCCGTCTAAATGTCGAACGGTTAACTTTAGCCTGAGACAGAAACAGCACCTAAACACCCAGTTGGAATCCCCAAAAGTATGTATTATTGAAGATTCCTTGATAAACAGTGTCAAAAGTCATTTACCTTGATATAAGCTTTTTCTCTGATCTCTCTTGGCCCTCTCATATTTTATTGTTGTTGGAGAAAGTTTTCCGTTTGACTTACTACATCAACAGGCTGTATGTTTTTGGAATTACTCGACATTTACTTTTACAACTTGTCAATTCTTGCATATTACCTATTACTCTTTTCTTATCTCCAATATTCTTTCCCGTGGTTTGGGGAAAGGATTCGCTGTACTTCGGAGAGTGCTGAAGGCAGTTAGTAGGGTGTGTAGTGAATCTTTTGAGGCCATTATTAATATGGTTTTGGATAGACATCTTGTAAATTCCTTTCAGTTGCTATCTCATCAAGTACTAACCATCCACTTCACTTATATCTCTCTTCTTGTATATCTTCTGATAAAACGAGACATTAGAATCCATGCACGCAAGCAAAGATATAAAAGCTCTACAATACCTTATCTAGCAACTGCACGATGTGACGAACAGACTGTTAGAGCTGACCTAGTAAACAACATGTATTCTTAAACACATTTCTGATTCAAATGTTGTACAGATTCAAATCTTCGTAAAAACAATTCAATTAATTCCAAGCAGTTTATCTACTTAACTTATGTATGTGTGTATCCAGTTATCAGTTTCTTTCATTTTATTTTCCTTTTTTTAGAGAAGGAAATTGCTGCTAAGAATTCTATATCGCAATATCCAGCAGAAAATCTCTTTTTAACTCATTTTTTCTCTTATATTCATCGCGGTTACATCATTCATTTTTACGGATTTTCACTTTTATTTTTATTGTGAAATATGATAACTCAAAATGATTCGCTTCAGTAAAACTTGACATTTCTATGTAGATCCGTCAGTTTACTCAGACTTTTCTAATTGAAGAGAAGAAACAACTGATTACAAATTAATTCTAATAAATAATAATAAGTTTATTTCAGTTCAAGAAGGCTATATATCATCACAGCAAACAAATATCAAATACGATTGAGCACAGTAACTGTAGATAGTGATTGCAGACCTTAGAAAATAAAATAGTTCAAAGTTGATTCAATTAATATATTGGTATTTATTATTTATTTTCCGGTTGATTTAGAGCTTTATGCTATTCCAAACTTTTTAATTCTCTGATCTCCTGTTTTCGTTTTGAACAGTATACTTCCTCATATTAATATTTCCGCTTCAGATGATAACAGTTTATTTTCGTCTTACTAATTTGTGGTGATGTAAGAGGTAACAACTTGAACGATACACATTTGTCCCAAGTCCATAACTAACTAAACTAACATATAATCTTTTGATCATGACTATGAATGTTCCACCATTGTCTATCACTAAAAAGTACATTGCCTTTTGACTGCCTGCTTAATATATATACGTATATAGTGCTTGAAAATATGTTAGGAAGGACGATCCATTATACAAGTCTCTATTTACGAGATGTTAATTGACTTACCCAAAGCGTATAAATTTGATTCCATCAAACAACTCTTTATTTGTAGTCAATAAACTACTAACAGATAGGATAAGTTCTTGTTGTAACGAAAACTGTACTGGATCATATGAATAAACTTCTTCACGTAATAAAGCATGTAATTCATCTGGATTTAAAGGTTTATTGACAACAACTTCTGAGCTTTGTGAAATACCAACAGTAAGCTGTTTGCCACAGACGAGAATAGTTGACAATGACGGAGCTAAACTACTAGCGAACTGAGATAATAAAGCAGCAGATAAACGTACTACACACCTGAAAACAATGAAGAGCAGATAACGATTTATGATGAATTATTAACTAGTTAAGATAAGAACAGGTTCAATAGTTACTTTAGATAAATATGAATACTACATACATACAGTATTATATACAAATATATACATAAAACATTACTGTATGAAAAACACAGAGACGTAAATTGCAATGAAGTGAGCTATCAGTTAGAAAATTTAACACAAACAGATTAGAAGTTCAGAAACGTTACTTAGCCTGTTACAAGTCATAGTGATAGTCAAGTAAACAATCTGCTGTGCCGTACATAATGATATTGAATTATAGTGTAGTGGTACTCTTTAAATAGTTGGTGGCTTCCAACGGAAAGTAAACAAACTTATGGTAAATGCTATATATGATGAATTGATGAAATTTTAATAATGCTAGATAATGCTTTTAGAAACATCCTATTCAGGTCAATATTCAAACAATAAAGAACTACATTATCGATTCATTTATCATCCCATACAGGAAAGATCAATCAACCATATGATCAGAGGTCAATAAGAATACAAAGATACCAAAAGCTATGATGATGACAATCAGTCACGAACAAAGCCATAGGAATCGATTGACTTAACACTTATGGAATAATTATGAACAAAAATTACACTTCTACTTCAATAAGGTTAATGTGATGTTGACCAGAATAACAGTGAAAAGCTGGCAATCGAACCATCCAGTTGATAAAAAACACAATACTAAGGAAATCATCTCAATAGTCCAACAAGAAAGATATTCAGTATTGAAAGAAAACGCCAATTAAACTTTCTATCATGATTACAAAACATAGAAACTTAAAGCTATAAATATGTACATACGTTCTTTCCCTGAATGAAATAATAATCACATTGGTCGTGGCGAAGGTGAATATTCTTGCTGACAAATTATAGATAAAGTTAGAAATCTTATTTAAAACATACTTTATCAACAAAGCATTAAGAAGTAACTGTATTAAAAAAACACATACAGTAAACCAAAACTATAATACTAAATATTAACAATTGATAGATGTAGGATACAGACATTATGATTATTGAACGTTCTTAACAACAGGGATTATATGGAAATATACGAGAATTTATAAGCTCGTTTGGGGATTTCAGAAAAAACGCATCTTTTGGTCCAGCTATTAGTGACTTAATAAATGTGGCTTAATCAAGCTTAAATTAATATACATGACGAATCAAAATACACGATGATATCAACAAAAGTATAGATGCCATTAATTGACGACAATTATTGATTAACACAGACGTGATCTGTTTTCATCTTATCTTTATCTAATAATAAGTTGAATAGCACTGATCTACATCAAACGATAGTCAATAAATCAATTCAAGATTAAGAACTATCATTATTTTGTTTCAATGTAATGCTAAAATGTTTTCTCAATCACATTAACATTAATAATGAGTATAGTTTTAAAAATAGTAATTCTCTTGGAAATAAAAAAATCATTCGAATCATTGAAACGTTTTCTAGACATTTTAGTTAACTATTACCAATTTCTTTCAAAAAAGAATACAGAACGTATCTTCATTCAGTCTCGAATACATAATATAAAAATAGTTGGAGGATTTATTTTACCTTCAGATATCTTTTTCAACTACCATTCATATTACAATCCAGTTAAAATCTGTATAGTGTGGTACAATTGAAATAAGTACACTCACTTATTAAACACTCGATCGGGTTATAAAACAAGAGAAATTAAAATATGTACATACTACAACAAAGCGGCGGAAATTGCAATGAACGAAAGTTATTATTAACAGCACAACTAACATTGTTATGAACGAGAATACAAGTGGGGACAACCAAATGTATTCAAATACAAAATTACAGAATCAGTAAATTCTGAGAACCATATAGTAAATACTTCATTTGCAAAGTATTCACCAATTGTCTCAGACTTCATTGTTCCTTCGTTTCCACGCCAATCACTATCTGTTCTTATTCTCTTCTCTTCGATCTTCATAACCTTTTGCCGCCGGGCATTTCACTTTCGATTGGTGATGCTTGCTACTTATGTCTGTCGACATGAGTAGTACACACCACAAAACTACTTGATAATAGTCACCATATAAATCAAGGCGATTACATTATAAAATTATCAAAAATTATTCAGAATTACCAGTCAAGTAATATTTGGCACAATCTGTTGTATCTTGTCATTGGGATTTAGTATATCCCTACAGTATTAGATAAAACGATTGAGCTACTCTAATACCATCGATTTTCTTCGAAATCGACAACTGCAGTTTACATATAACATACCAACAACCAACGGCTAACAAAGGGAGAAGACAAATTGTATGGATTTTTACACCCAAGGTAGGACAAGTGATAAAAAACGAACTGCTACAATTCTATAAACATAGTGACGAAAACATGACCTTCAAACATGTAGAAATTTAGCAAACTAGAAGCAATAACAACTAATTAGAAGAAGCCAAAGGTCACGCGAAAAATTGAATTAGGAGAAATGAGCGAGCGGTTATCGTTTCTGAAAGAATCTCAGCATTGTTAGTAAAATTTGAGTATTCTTATTATCGACTGAGCACAATGATACGGTGCTATTAGTTATCCTGTGATCATTTTAAAATCTATTCACTCTTAAAATTTTCCTTTGACACAAGATTCTGAGTTTAATCTCTGATGGAGTTGTGGATTCATTCTGCTGGGGAATCCTATACTAAGACAAAACAGCCGTTCAATGCTCACTGGTACTCCAAGAGAGATTACTCTGTAACAAATACAACCTACATAAAAATTGAACCAATCTTCGTAAGGCCATTCAACTGATTGTAAAATTCTCTATCACAATTATGAATTTCTTAAGGGGTCTTATAAAAAGAGATAAATGGTGGCCGGCAGTGGAATCCAGGTCCCACGTTTCGTCCGATGGATGTGCCTGCATCCCACAGTTGGTATTCGCCCCAGAACTCGAACCCAGTACAACAAGCTTCCATTCCAGTCCAAAATATCAATGAAAAGATACAAAAGACAATACAGAAACACGATGGTGTTTGGAGCAAACGGTACCGAGTTAAAGCCCCGGAGTGAACATCAACTCTGGGATGCAGGCACACCAACATGAAGAGACCCAAATAGCACTAAACGCGAGTCCTGGATTCCACTGCTAGCCACTACCCACGTCTGCTTATAATGCTTGTGATTGAAGGCCATATCGAGACAATCCGCTCAGAATGCACATATTCCAAAAAGAAAGTGATCAATTGCAGTCCTATAAATCAGTGGGAAGATTTAAACAACCAGTAAAAGTAAATTTTCAACAGGTGATTTTGATAAGTAACAATGATGAATATTTCATTCTTAAGGAAAATTATATACACAAATAAGTAATAGTTAAAGAGAATTTTTAAAATTCCAAACTTCAGTTATCATAAATTCAGGATTTTAAAAAGAGTAAACATTTACCATGCTTGTTGAATACCGGCTTTTCGTGACAATTCCGTGAGGCAATCACGTACTATAAGAAAATGCTGATCGGTCGAAAAACCATGATCCAAACCATGTCGATTTAGTAATTCGTGTAATGCAGCAATTCGATAAGCTAAATTTAATGCATTATCTCCTGGTTTAATAGCTTGTTCAATTACTTGTTGATCAGTTAGTTTTTGTAAAGGCTATATAAAGTTTTTTTTCATCCAGATCACACAGTTGAACAGAAAGAAAGGAACGCAAAAAGGTATATTTTATGGGAAGAAACAAATTAATAATAGAATCAAGTGTGTAAATTAAAAAAATTCAAGATTAAAATTAAAAGAAACCTGTTATTGCTAACTTAGCTAGAAGGGAAATTACCCTGTAAGGATAACTATAATCTATAGATTTTCTATTTTTGAAACACAAGATCTCAATAAATATTGAAAGTCTTTCCAATTTTACATACAACTTAGACAAGAAGTAATCGCGCAAAACCTATAAACCCGAATATTACTTATCATCGAAGGTTTATATGGAGATTTAGACGTTTTATGTCTAAAGACTAAGATTTTGCTATATCGAGTGCTAGAACTAGCGATGACCATGAGAATCTCAAACTATAGTCTACTTTTTCAACCAAGTTTGGTGAATTTGTGACATAACTTGATGATCGACGAATGCTATCGTCTTATTTTCAAAATGGTTGGACTCTCATCGATTATAGATTGTCTTTAAAACATCGAGAATTCGACATGAAAGCTATTCACTAATATTCACACAATTATCATTTATGTGAAAGATATGTGGAGATTTTGTTTGAAACATTCAACTTTCTAATCCCGCTTTTAAGAGATATGACAGTTAATTATCGTAACACAATAAGAAACATATAAATTCAATGCATATAGTCAATAACAGGTTTGCTCACTCAGAGCTTGAGTGTAGGTGCTAATCATAGTACTTGGCTATCTAAACTGAAGTCAATGTTAAGAGGAACTTACTTTTCTATCTATAGCATGAATACTTCGAATAATCTCCTCGTCAGACATATGCGATTGAAACCGATTTAAAGATTTTGACGGTATATTCACTGCTTTGGGTAGATTATCCAAACTTTGATATGAGCGTCCAGTGTCTAATTGATGTAATCTACGAAAATATTCACCTTTAGCAGTCCAATACGGCAAAAAGTCTAAATGTTCAACAAATCCACTTGCAACAAATTTCTAAAATTTAATTAAAGTTCTTATAATGTACATAAGAATTTTATATTATTAACTGTCAAACGTTAGAAACTTGAAGTAAACAGAAAAGAATTAATAATTAGGAAATTCCAAATGTCTGTAAATAGACTAGTTTCTAATAACATATAGGTTCTTAAATAGACTGGCCAAGCAACTGATAATCACTATAACCCAATAACCGAGCGGATAACACATTGGTGGCTTAACAAACATGTATCCGGGATTGGAATGTAAGTATATCCAGCTGATGAGTTAAGAACACGATGTAACATATATCTGAAATTTTACCCCCATCAAAAATGAAGAGGATACTATTCGGTTTATTTGTCTGTTCATTTGTGTTTAAAGCAGCATAAGTCAGCAGGTATAAAGCTTACAATTTATCCTATGTACAAACATGCAGAAACTTTGAGAGTTAAGATAAATTTATAAACTACCCAACGAACAATTTTACCTGTGCACGTCCCAAAACAACATGGGCTTCCTGAACAGTTCCATTTTTCATGCTGACAAGGAAACGAAGCAACTTATCGAAGCCCGGAACTCTGTTATTATGAATATAATAGAATAGTCATTAGAAAAATTTATTTACAATTATTCAAAACAAATAGCAACTAAAAAACAAACTTAGAAAATTGTGAAGGAAACTGAAAGCCAAGAACTGAGACATATAAATACACATCTCATTATGAATGTATTTTAACATCTAAACAATACTTTTATCAGAAATCTATAATACAAACCTGTACATGTTAAGAACGAAGAACTCTGACAGAGAAGAACAATTTATTATTGATTGTAAAATTAGTGTGTCTTCATAAAATATGATAACTATGCATTAAATAAATCATTGGCAGATCTTCCATCAGTTGCCTCTTGCAAACTTCATCGTCCCTTCATTTCTATTGTTATTACAATTACTCCCTGTTTACAGTTCTGCTGTTTTCAATTTGATCTTCTCAATCTTCTGCTGCCAGATAGTCCACTTTTGGCGTTAGATACTACTCGTATCTGTAAACACAATTACCATACACCATACATATATATGATTGTCTGATTTTATGCAGCACTAGTTAGTTGAATAAAGCTCTATTTTCACCGTCCCCATAGTTCTCATTATCACATTAACCCAACTCATTTACCAAGTATAAGCTTAGGAACTAAAAATGGAGTAGGTGGAACCTGAGATCTACTCTGATTGAAATCTAAGCATTTTAACTACTCAATCATTCTTTTGCTATCACTGTGTTCACAAGCGACACGTCATTAATGTCGAGGTTTAAGTGTAAACAATTATTTGCATCTGTTCCTTCAAGTAATATGTATTAGTTTCCAGAGAATGAAATTCACATATTCTGGTTGTATACTGAGAAAACATATGTTGTGACACAGATTTTTTTAAACATTACATATGAGTATAGACGTTGAAATTCAGGGACTGTAGAAAATCTGGAACCAAAATAATGAATGTTAAAATGTCAGCCAAATTAATGGTTTTATATTGTCTTCTTGAAATAGTAAAGATAACTTGAAACAAATTTATATAAAGTATTTGACTAGTATTATGAATACAAAATAAGACATAAACGGATTGATCTTTAAAATTGGATTTATAAAGAGTTAATACGTTTGTAGAGTGCATTAAACGGGAGAAATTTTCGCCAAAAAAATGCCAATCTGTGTGTACTCATGAACTGGAACCAGATGTTAAGCGTGTATAGAGAGATGGAACAGATCAGCCAGAACGAGAATATTCAATCCAATTTTCGTAAGTCGAAAATATTTAATAAAGCAAGACAACATTTGCATTGCTTAGCAACATATCACATTAGTACAACAGTACAAATTTTCAATAAACTGATGTATAATTAAAAATTAACAGGAAATGATTAACACATCAATCATAAACATTGAAATTTGATCAATCTAATAACTAACCAATAATTCTAGAAATTATTAGTGAATGATTTACATTTTAACAACGTATCGATCTACCATAGTAACTATTTTTACAAAATACGTTGAAAAAATTTTGGACTGATGAATGAAAATGACAAATGGATCATGAGGTAAACAATTTTATTCATTTAAATAGAATGATAAGTAATTATAGTTGTTCTAATAACAATTATATCAATTATACACTCAGTTAGGAATGAAAACTATGACAATTTCATGTTAGCCATTAGGAAAACAGTTTTTTAAAAAAAAAAAACAATGAATTGTATAGAAAAGGGTTTTTATGTGACAGTTCACTTTCGATACAAGTTATCAGATGATGAATGGATCAATATAGTCTACTGCAAATAATATAAGAGATGAAAATAAACAAAAGCAAATGTAAATCTAAGGAATAAGGATCACCAAGATTAGTGTGATTATGTAAGATACTTGGCATCAGATAAAGAAAATCTAATCAACCTAGCCTCATAAATGATGCGTGACCACCTAGCTAGGTAGTGCTGATATTAGCCAAACAGTCAGTCAGTCAGCAACAACGTAGAACTTTGTATATACATACATCAGTTTAAGTTGCCATACCACATTAGCACAGAGATATAATGGTCGATTCAAATCCCATAGTGATAAAGGTAGTAAGAGTATAAACAGTAATCCGAAAGATTAGGGTTTGAAGATGTTATTCAAGGAGTATAATCCAGTGAAATAAATTTGAAAAGGGAAAAAGAATAGGGACATTAAGAATTCGGAAGATTAGAATTTGGCAGAACACAAAGAGTGGATGCACCTTCGCCATTGCAAACGATTTTGAGCCATGTCATTCAAGGTCTCTAACCATCGATTGCTATCATCTCGCGAATCCCAACCAGGTAGTCTACACCTACCAACATGGATCAGTCCACTTGTCAGTAACTTCATGGATTTGTGCCACGTTTTGGTCAGGCCGCCCTTAGCTTTCTTCCAACCTACTCCTACACCATAAAACACTGCACGTCGGGACAGTCGGTGGTTGGGCATACATAACACGTGTCCCATCATTACCTAGTACCGTTTCCTAACAACTGCATTAATTACTCGGGAGTCCCAGGATATACCAACAATGCTTCGAAGACACCTATGATCGAATACTAGTAGCCTACGAATATTCTCTACTCTTATCGGCCATGTTTCACTTCCATAAAGTAGGACGGAACGAACTGCTACGCGGTGAACCCGTCCTTTGGTTGCTAGACGAATATCTTGCCTACGCCACAAATGATGCAAGTTGACGTAAGCTAGACGAGCCTTCTGTATCCATGCTGGAATTTCATCATACACCAGACCACAAGGGCTGATGAGACTCCCAAGATAAGTGAAGCGGTCAACACGCTCAACTACTTCACTCCCTATCATTAGTTCAGGTGTCGATGCAACCTAATCCTGAAGTAACATTTTGCACTTCGAGGGAGAGAATCGCATCCCCAACATGCCTGCATTGTTGCTTATAATGGTCAGAAGACTCTGCATTTTGTCAGCGTCTTCACCAAATAGAACTATGTCATCACCATATTCTAAGTCAATAAGTGAATCTCCCGGTAAAAGTTCAACTCCTGGAGATTGAGATGAGGAAAGTGTTATCTCTAAAAGCACGTCAATGACAAAGTGAAACAAGAATGGAGAGAGTGGACAGCCCTGACGAACACCAATTGAGGTAATCAATTCTGATGACTGTTTACCATAAGCTCTCACTCGGCCAGTTGTGTTCGAGTAGAGAGTCTTTATAAGGTTGATGTACGTCTTTGGTACTCCTTTCAATGACAAACACTGCCATAGAACCTCACGGTCAACAGAGTCAAATGCTGTCTTAAGGTAGAGAAATACTACTATTATGGGACGTCTGAATGTGTGTCTATGTTCTAGGACCTGACGTAAAGTGAATATCTGGTCTATACAGCCACGTCCAGGTCGAAAACCAGCCTGGTTTTCTCTTGTCTGTTCTTCACGAGCTTTGGTTAGGCGTCCAAGTATTATTGAAGCTAATATTTTAGACACTATATTAGTCAAACTGATCCCTCTGTGATTGTCACAAGAGGATTTCTGTCCTTTCTTATAGACTGGCAAAATCAGTGATTGAGACCATTCAGATGGGATTACATCCAGTTCACAGATTAGCCAAACAGTATTAAGCAATGGTATACTAATATAGCTTTAATTGGTCGAATTATGTTCCACACTTGACCAGATACAGAAAACCGACTATTAATTTGAGATATGCAGCGATGTCTTGTCTTTATTTTCATAATTTATGAAACTCACTAACGTCTTTGAATACTAGGAAGATTTCATTTATGTGGCTCAGAGATCAGACATACGGAAACTACTGTATCTGTTTTTTCCTTCTGAATCTTGAACTTAATGTCATTAAAAACCTTAAAACTCCAATCCCGGCTTGTTTTCTGCGACATTTTTATTTATTGGTTGTTTAATCCTGTTATCACTTCACTCTCGTTACATCGATGATGTTAAGTCATGTACCCAACTTTCAGCTCTACTTATAAGGTAATGGAACTGAAGATTCTATCATCCTCGTCATACTAAAGGAAGCGAGTAAGTTTAATGAACCTAAGCCACGTCGGTTAGGAGACAAGCAATCACACTACTACGGCACATTTTCATAATGAAGCGTAATTATTTCGTCTTTGGAAATATGCTTTCTTGACCTTCAGAAAAAACAAAAAAAATTTAGAATTTACGGGAAACAAGATATTTCACGTAAAAAGCAGATCTGTCTCTTCTTCTATTTGAACAAAGTTATTTCTTATTAATATAAATCAAGGATATTAAAAGCAAATGAGGAAAATGATTAAAAAATGATAACCATAATACAGATTATTACAAACGTACAAAACACGATGTTAATCGTTATTCTACAATGTTATTATAATGTGAGAAAAAAAGAAAGCGATCACTTAAAACTCTCCAATATCTATATCAAATGCAAAAAAGAACAAAGTAGAAAATGGTCATCAAAGTTTCTAACAAGTATTTCTATGAAGAGCCTCACAAAGAAAAATCACAAACTTTCCAAAGATTAACTACTACACCTAATTGTACTACACATAAAATTTACCCAAATCACTGTAAAACTTAAAGTTTATACAAGCTCAACACATTAAATAATTGATTCTCTGGCTACTGACTCTGTACAGAACTGTTTCATTGTGATTTTTACAATTTGCATCTGATAGTTCAAATGTACTTATAGTTCAGCAACTTACTTTTTTAGAAAAGCCTAAATTAAAACAATTTCCAAAGCAAAACATAATTCACTGCTATAATATACACTTGTCCTATGAAAGCTACGAGGTAGCTAATTCAATATATAAATGATATGAGTTGGTGAATAACTTACAAGCTTCATATGTACATAAAATGTTCCTTTAAAAATACGGGATATTGAAATGGTTGACGTAGTCACCAGATTAATTAAACCTGTTATATAAAGATTTCATGATATTTTATCACAAACACGCATGCCAGGTTTCATGGCAAATAAATTATTGTAGACTTTTCTGGGTTACACAAAGACAAAAACCTTGCTAGTGGTAACGTATCTAAGGCAGTGAGAGACATTCATTCGACTTCTAAGAGAATGTTAACCTTCTATGTTCGAGGGGTTACGACATAACCTTGGGACGGCGAACGAAATGGAAATCAGAAACGCGACAACAGAACAAGCTAGGCTTTTCTCTGCGCCCGAGCCCTGTTAACTAGAGGAAGAAGATCAGAGCCATCAGGGAAAATATATAATCCCACAAGCAGCCCGCAAGAACGAAAAACAAGCACACAACTCACAATTAATATACACAACTCACAATTAATATACACAACACAAAAACGTTTATGAACAGAATCACAAAATAGTGTAGTAAAAGAGAAAACGAACCAATGACATTCAGGGCTTTTCCAGGTTGGAAACACAAACTGGAGGTAATAATGAGTGTTTTTGGAGTGAAAATGAGAAATTAAAATTTTAACAACTAAATTACAAAAATAAGAAGTTTACCACGTGATTTCTGGGGATCAAGCATTATCTCATTCAGATTACAAGCATAAATTTTTCACCTATTAAAATCCAGAGAATAGCTCACAGAAAATATGCAGGGAAAATAGGAAATACCAGAAGGAAAGAAGTACAATAACAGGCCAAATAAACGATAGGATAAAACATGTATAGAATTATAAGCTTTTCATAATATCTAACATAATAATAATAATAATAGGTAAAGGTATTTTAACATTCGAAACGAAACTGAGTCCAGGTTTTTAAGATCTCCAAAACAACGATTAATAATCGAACTGATAAACAATTATTCCAATTCACAACCTCTTGGTTTAAGAAAGATTTCGTCCCGCTAAATTTGTAATGCATCATGATCTTTTTAAACATAAATGATGATTATTGTATCACATTATTATAATCAAATATAGTATGTCAAAATCATACAAACTATCAAGGAAATATAATGAAGGTAACAATGAAGTAAAAATGGAAAATAGAATTATTCACTGAATAAATAAATTAACACCCAAGCTAATAGAATTATTGGTAGAAATTGACATACACCAAAAAAGGCTTTCTACACCTACTCAACTTCGTACTCCATTTAGTTTAGCGGACCAAGGTAATAAAAGTATTCATTAGTAAATCAATTAACATCCACATTGAAATATTATTGAACATGTATGGCTAACTTGCTTGAATTAGAATTACCGACTCGACTAACTAATCTATCTGCTTTATAAAAATGGTCTGTATGTCACATTAGAATTGTTTTTGCTGTGATATTGATATTACACTTATTTATAAGTGATGCTCTAGAAAATAGAAATGTACCTAGTTGAATATTTACGTTTTTTGTGTTGATACAAAACTTGCGGAATATTACCCACTAATATTAGGTTACAAAAAAAGATAAATGAAATTAAAATTAATGACAATGTTATGTAATCATAAATACCGAATAGAATTTTAAAAAATAACTTACTTTACCATATCTTCACGCATCAGAAAACAAAATGTGGGACGTCCACGCAATCTCCACCAATTAGACAAAAATAGAAAATCTGTCTGTAATGAAGAAATAAAAGAGGTCGATAAAAATAGATGATTGTACAACCAAACATATAAACGATCAATTATTGAAAAAACGATTCTACAAGAGAGAAAAAGAGCTGTTATTGTTTAAGTGCTGGGCACAAAAAGAATAGCGAAAAAGAATGTTCCCTGATTGTTATTATCTTCATTACTAATACTACAACTCTTATTCTACCATACATTTTTTTAATTTTCTACGAGCTGTGTATTACTGGCTCACATATTTTCCTGATCGGTTCAGTCCTATTTTTCCCACACATACATACCAATATAATTGTATATTAGATTAAATATTGATGAAAATATAATGGGAAACAATGTTGTTCACGTATATGTCTTGTTTTAAACTACCTAACAGTTGATCAATGAAATAATGACAAAAACATACGATAAAAATAGACATAATTGTTGAAACGCTTTAAATTTCATAGCTATCCCTACTTACTACCTACAAATGCGTTCATTAAAGTAACAAAAGCACAATTTAGATACTTTAAATGGCTGAACATAAAGCAAAATAGATTATACAGTGTTATATGGATTACTGAATTATTTCTACCCATTCACAAATTCTAGTCATAATTAAAAGCCAGTATTGACGTTAACTGATCTTCACAGAAATCAAAAGATATTTTTATCTTTTGATATTTCCTACATTTCACTGAGATTTACCAGTGGGAGAATAATTGTACTGGAATTCCTTGAAAAAGCTTGGACCAGATTGCCAGGCAAAACGTTGGATTTACTTCAAATTCATTCGCTGAGATTTTACAAATATATTATTCCTATTTAATGTCTTACACCAACTCGGAGCTCAAATACTGTGAAACTATTCGCCCTAATTTAGACGAAAGTTCTTATAAATTGTGTTTGTAGTTTATTAGTTTAATTAAGTATCATTCTAGTTAGTTCTTTTCAAGCAAATTCACATGATCTAATCATGTTAGGATACTAAATATTACTTCCTACTTCATCCTTGTGTTTCATATTAATCATAATAATAAGAAAAGAATAACCTGGCCAATAATTATTTCACTTACCTTAGCTTCATCAATAACCACTTGCATATCATGAAGTAGATAAAACTCTTGAGATTCAAATAATATTGGATAACAAAGAACAGTTAAACCGGATATTCTAAGATAAGTAATGAGTGTTTAGAAAAAAAAATACGATAAAGTGTAAAATCGAAAGATCATGTATATTGTATTCATGAAAAAGTAACAGGATAACATAATTTACTTGGTAAATATTCGGATTTAAACCTGAAGATGTTTTTTGGTGACATCGACAGCGAAAGTATGAATGAAAGGAACCGCGATGTTCTCTATTAAATGGTCAAATTGATAGACAGGACATTATACATGCATTAGCTACTAATTTCTATCGATCAGATTCAAGTGACCTAAAATGCTATACAGCTATTTCTCTTGTATTCAGATGAAAATTCAATATGATTAGATATGACTATAATACATCCATTAATAGATTTACATGGTTAGTTTCTACTGTTAATGGATAATCCAATTTAATTGACATGAGTTGTAGACATTAATTATGTACATTATTTACCTAATCTAACATTCTAGTCATGTTTAATAAAACAATTTTTAATTTGAAAACAATCAAAATAGCCATATAGTGTATTGGATTAATTAAATATACTTGGTGAAAACTAGTAGTGAATGTATATATGTGCGTTTTACTCTTCATCTACATCACTTGATAGCTAATCAATAATAAAGACCAATCAATGGCTTAGTGATTAAAAGATTCGACTTTTAATCAGTAATGTGTAAGGTCAAACCTTACTCTATTCAATGCGGTCCGCACAACCAGATAGTATCGCTAACCTTCGTATAAACAGCATAGTTCAAAACTGCATACATTAACTTGTAGTTAATGTGAATGAGTTACAATAATTGACAATTTATATTTTATTCATTTAAGAGATGTTTATATCACAGAGACACTGACCTGTGATAAACAGTTGGTAATTATTAGCATAACTCCGCCTGGAGCCCCTCACAAGCTCGGATAAAGGAGGAGGGTTGGGCATAGGGTTAGCGACCCCATCCCGTAGAAAACTAACTCGCTAAAAAAAACGCTAACCAAGAAAAATAATTCAAACCATTTGAACTCTGCCTTGGGAGTTAGGAGGTCTTCATTTATTTTAAACCAGAACGACCAGTGAAAAACAGGAGAGGCAAAGTAATCACCAACATTGAAGAACGAAACAGGTGGGTGGAGCACTTTAAGGAACTCTTGAATCGACCAGCCCCATTGAACCCAGACAACATCAAGTCAGCACCCACGGACCTCCCAATCAATGCTGGCCCGCCAACGGTTGAAGAGATCAGCATGACAATCAGACAAATCAAGAGCGACAAAGCAGCGGGACCAGAAAACATCCCGGCAGAGGCACTGAAAGCAGATGTAGCAACAACTGCAAAGATGCTCTACATTATCTTCAGCAAGATTTGGGATGAAGAACAAGTACCAACAGATTGGAAAGAAGGACTTCTGATAAAAATACCAAAGAAAGGCGATCTCAGCAAGTGTGATAACAACAGAGGCATCACGGTGTTGGTAAACAGAATGAGGGACTCCAAAGAAGTCCAACTTCGACATCATCAGGCTGGATTGCGTAAGGATCGATTATATACTGACCAAATCGCAACACTACGGATCATTGTGGAACAATCAATTGAATGGAATTCATCATCCTATATCAACTTCATTGACTACGAGAAAGCATTTGATAGTCAGGTAAGGTTGCTTACTCTCACCCTTTCTCTTTCTTCTGGTGATTGACTGGATCATGAAGACGTCAACATCTGGAGGGAAGCACGGGATACAATGGACAGGTAGGATGCAGCTGGACGATTTAGACTTCACAGATGATCTGGCTCTTCTATCACACACGCAACAACAAATGCAGAAGAAGACGACCAGTGTAACAGTAGCCTCAGTAGCAGTAGGTCTCAATATAAACAAAGGGAAAAGCAAGACTCTCAGATACAATACGGCATGCACCAATCGAATTACACTTGACGGAGAAGCTTTGGAGGATGTGAAAACCTTTACACATCTGGGCAGCATCATCGATGTACACAGTGGATCTGATTCAGATGTGAAGGCATGGATTGGCAAAACAAGAGCAGAATATCTACAAGTGAAGAACATCTGGAACTTAAAACAACTGTCAAACAACACCGAAGTCACAATTTTCAATACAAATGTCAAGACAGTTCTACTGTATGGGGTGGAAACCTGGAGAACTATGAAAGTCACCATCCAGAAGATACAAGTGTTTATTAACAGTTGTCTACGCAAAACACTTCGGATCGGTTGGCCAGACACTATCAGCAACAACCTACTGTCGGGGAGAACAAACCAGATTCCAGCGGAGTAAGAAATCAGGAAGAAGCTCTGGAAGTGGATAGGATACATATTGAAAAAAGCACCCAACTGTGTCACAAGGCAAGCCTCACTCGCAGTCGTAAAGGCCAAAGGAGAAGAGGAAGACCAAAGAACACATTACGCCGAGAAATGGAAACACATATGAGAAGAATGAACAGCAACTGGATAGAAATAGAAAAGAAGACCCAGGACAGAGTATGTTGGGGAATGCTGGTCGGTGGCTTATGCTCCATTGAGGGTAACAGGCTAAAGTAAGTAAGTAAAAGTAAATTATTAGCATAACTTACCACCTACAGACTCGTACACTTGGGTTCAAGTTACATTCTAAGTCTAAGGATTAATGATACAGCTTGGTTACTTAAACCGAAGCACGTGGAGCGGGATTCAAACCTATGACTTGACGATTTGAAGTCAAGAGCCTTAATCATTGACACAATGCTTCAACATACATTTTAGTGGCAGTACAGTTTTGTTTGTAGATGAGAAAATGATATTTCTACTCAGCGATTTTCTGAACTAATAAAAAGGCACAATTATTCAATTACTCCTCCTTTCTTAAGAATATGAGTATTATGAGTCCTGTTTTATTATTATTTATTTTATTCATGTTAAATGTTTTAGTCAACTTATTTTGATAAATTAAATGGCAGTTTGTATATGATTTCTAGTTCTTCTTTAGTGATCTTTCAGTTAAGTTTAACCATGCCGCAGATCTTCAACGACTTCTGGAGTGATGAACAATTTTTCTTTGTTTTTAACCAATCACAATAAAGATTATATGAAAGAAGAATTTATAATCGGAAAAAAAAGTTACGAAAGTATTCACTATTTTTACATGATTAGCGAACATTTTCACATTGTTGATTCTTCTTTCATAATGAAATCAGTCCATACGACTCCAAAGTATTATACTTAGGAAACCTTTAGAAAACTAAGTAAGACTGTTAAGACACAAACGGATGACAATATTTTATTTAATTAAAAAGTAACTTGAAAAAAACTTTACCAAGGATTACTCACAACACATGGCTTTATTTAGCTAGATAGTAAATACTAGAGGACAAAACTTCACCGAAACTATCTACCTGAGCCACGAATCTTCACAAGCTTATGCTAAGATCACAAAGAACTACAAATTTATGTTTCCATGGGGAGTATGGACTACTAACCAGTATCATCACGTTAAGTTGTAATAATCAAGACATTTGGATCCTCACTTAATGATAATTACAATCATTTACAAAACATGGATCTTGGACAAAACGATAACTTGCCTATAAAATTTACTGGTACCTAATTGTCCATAAGGTCGAGGAGGACGACCAGATAGACCTAGACGTTCACTGCAACCCATAAATTTGCCAACACGAACAAGCTGATCTGGAGACCAAATCTATAAATCGAGAGACAGAGAGAGTATGGGTCCATATGGAATCCAAAGCAGAAACTACAATAGATGAATAATCATAAAATGAAATCAACCATTTGATTGTATTCCAAAGTTACTTCCAACAAGACAAGATTCCTTTTTCCTTATACACTTTCGCATAGATTATAATATACACATTGTATCACCAAGCATTAATAAAATTATAAAATATTCTAAGGCTAAATCGGAACATCTTATGAAATGAGTGTCAATTTTGAAATAATTAAGTAGAATTAAGAAATGAATAAATTGGGAAAAATGTTATTTTTTGTATCAAAAGCCAATAACTTTAACTATATTGTCAATGAAAATCTACTTTAAAAATCAAAAGATCCCAATAGAATATTCACGACGTGACTAAAATTATAATTCCACAAATACTATGTTAGTGACCACAATGACGCATATCATAATATATGGATTAGACATTGTTACATTGTTACAGCTTAAATAAATTGGAAGTGAGTAATTCGAAAATTTGAAGGAAGTAGAAAGAAGTATAAAAATCGCCTGTATGAGGTAGGGTTATAATCAAGCTAATAAAATAAATCATGTGGAAAAATAGATAACAGAAAAAAACGAGTTGTGTTAATTAAGATAATAATAATAATAATAATAATAATAATAATAATAATAATAAGAAGAAGAAGAAGAAGAAGAAGAAAGTCATGTGAATATGATGTTTAAAAGGAGAAATATTGTCTGATTGATCTACTTTCATGATGGACAGAACAACAACTTCTATCCTTCTGACTAAATAAAACAAACCATACCAATACATTAGTGCCACTGACCTGTGATTAAGGATTGACTGAGTTTGTTTATTTAATCCTGAAAAGTATTTCATGAAATTAGTGAAAATTTATAGAAAAGAAAGTAGTACTCAGGCTGATTAAAAAAACTGAATAAACCTAATTTCAAACAAAATCTAGGCGAGTTTATAATTTATGGACGAATCAGTCAGATTCGAAATAGCAGGTCTTGGATTCTGGTGCGAAATTCATTCATCCATATGACTAAATACCATTTTGGCATTATAGCTTATGTTAGTTCGTGATGAAAAGCCTAACCCTAACTTTCAACTGTAAATCTTAACCCTGATTCCTCACGTGAATTTAGAACCCTCATTTCACCCTGGTAAGTAGGTGGATATTCTCAAGATCACTTAAGCATTGCTCAAAGTGTCGTCCATAAATCATAGTCTCACCAAAATCTTTAGTGATTTGAACCAAAAATAAGGAGTGATTGGTAAGACAGAAATTAATTCGTAAAGGTAAATAATCAACAACACCAAGAATAAAATAAAAATTTAATCAACTCACTTGAATAGGTTCAACTTGTACAGGTGTTTGAGTGATAATGCCATAAGTTGCTAAAACTTGTTGTAAACGCACAGATTCAGAGATAAGAACTACTTGAATTGTCACATTCATCGATTTTCCCTGAGATACAAATAATTTTTTAGAAGGAATGAAAACCTTAATAGTAAAAGTAATTTATCCCACTGTTCATTAACATATTTCCTTAGTATTTAGTTTGCGACGTTCACTTATCACCATCTGGTCTTATGATGTTTACTTACATCATGCATTGTAAAAAGAAACGCAAGATTTAAGTCAGTGATATACAAATATTTTCCAAAAAGATTCAGAAAAACAAATTCAAAGGATAAATCTACTTAAAAAGTTTGTTTTATTAAATGATTAAAATACTTCTCAGCTTTTCACTAATTTAAACATAGGTATTAAGTCAGATATGCAGAAAAATACTACAAGTTTGATGTGTGTGTGTGTGTATGCTAAGAATGCGATCAGTGCTCGTGAACCGACATTTCCTGTCATATAAGCAATATATTGATCTGTCAACTTGACATTGATGCGTTTTTATATTAATGTGATATGATTTCAAAAACATATTCAATGTAGTTGAAGATGTGTCGAGACTAAAATTCATCGAAATTCAAAAACATCTATCAAAGCATTGATAGTATAGGTAAGATCAGCCTGGATAAGCTTCTAATCAAAAACAGTCTTTATTCGCTAAGACTACCAATTTACATTCACGATAGTTACTCTAGTCTTTAACTTCAAGCGATAATATTAGTTAGGAAGATAGTTTGTTAATAAGATATTAATTACACGTTATTAGAAATTATGAAAAATCCCTACTTGATTTAACCAGCCTAAATTAATTAGTGAATTCTGTATCAACATAACACATTTACCAGGTACAGGATTTATGTACACTGATTGTATGAAAGCTGTTAGGGACATTACCTAAGTGCCACAACTGAGGTAAATAAAATGCGATTGGACCCTTCGACGAATTCCATTGAAAGTCGAATGCTTTAATCGTAAAGGCATTTTTCCAACACCCATCCTAGTTAAATTTTACTTGACTTTTACCCTTACTTCGTCTGGAAAAACATTAGTAATTTGTAACAGAGTACATGCTTAGCTGAATAACCAGCTAGTAATTTAACATGGACCTTTGAAAAATTAATTTTGATTTATACCAAATTTTGAAGAAAAAAACACGATCATTTGGGGTAGATTCAATTAATCTTGAAGCGCAAACGGCAAAACAAGAAACTATAACTATTTCTCAACTTTACAATTATGAAATCTATTTATAAGTACTGCAGCCTACAAACTGAATAAATACATTGCGCATAGGAAAATAAAAAGATTTTGAACGAAATGGATCAAAAACTTACAGAAAATAAAAGTTCGTTACCTAAAGTAGATGACATTCCAGAGAAACGATGTGATGGTCTTCGACCGATTGGATCCAAATCACTTGGTAGAAGACATCCAGAAACTATGAATAAAAGAGACGGATTTATTAGGAACATCTTGTAACTTGCTTCGTAATAAAATAAGAAAATGGAGAAACAAAATAACAACTTACGATTCCCAATTTGTTCCTAATACATTGTCAATTTAAAAAAAGAACACAATGCAATTATGTAATTAATGGCGATAAGACTTTTGTAATATCTGACCTTTCGTAACGTAGAGAAGCATTAGTGATATAAGTGTCTTCATTAAGTTGTATAACAAACTCTGAGATTGTGTCGTTTTTACTTGGACATAAGAATCCCCAATACCACTTTCCGTTGAACATATTCACCCTCATATTTCCTCATTTAAAATAAGATTTAGGACAAAAACTTGGGAACGAATGCTTCCGTATTACTTGTAAACAAACTAATCAAACCAATCACTTCATTCATTAAGTACATCTGTTACCCCTCGTGGAGAAGCAAAGGCCGCCCACCGGCATTCAGTCAGTCAGCTACAACGTAGGACCAGGCACACATATGCATCGGTCCAAGTTGCCATATCTCGTGACCACAACAAGATGAACACCGGATTCATAGAAATAGTTCATTTAGTGGTGGTAGTATATAAAAGATAGGTTGTACATAAGGATATAGTATAGGAAGGAAGAACGTTATGGAGCAATTTTAATCTCAAGGTTTAAGGGAAGATAAAGAGCGCATACACCTACGCCATTGTGATCGATTCTCAGCCATGTCACCTAGAGTCTCCAACCATTGGTTACGATAGTCACGCGGACCCCAACCAGGTAGTCTGCATCTGCCAACATGGCTCAGACTAGAAGTTAGTGACTTCAAGCACTGATGCCCGTTCTTGGTTTGGCCGCACCTAACTCTTTTCCAACCATCCCGTACACTAGTCAGCATAGCGCGTCGTGGTAATCGGTGTTCAGACATACGTAACACGTGGCCCAACCATCTCAGTCGATGAAGATTCATCACCTCATCAACTGATTTACCATCATTTCCTAATAGCCTGCGTCGAACCTCACTATCACTTACCCAGTGATCCCAGAAGATGCGAGCAATATTTCTAAGGCATCTGTGGTCAAATACTAGTAACCTACGAGTATCTTCCACTCTTAATGGCCATGTTTCGCAGCCGTAAAGTAGAACAGAACGAACTGCTGCACAGTATACTCATCCCTTAATTGATAGACGGATATCTCGTCTTCGCCATAGGTCACGTAAGTTGGCAAAAGCCAAACGAGCCTTTTGAATCCGTGCTGAGATTTCGTCAGACACCAACCCATTAGGGCTGATCAGACTTCCAAAATAAGTGAAGTTGTCAACGCGTTCGACTACTTCACTCCCTATCCTTAGTTCAGGTGTTGACGCAGGCCAGTCCTGGAGTAACAAACATCCTGGCATTATTACTCAGTTCTAACAGAAGACTCTGCATTTTGTCAGCGTCTTCACCAAACAGGACTATGTCATCTGCGTATTCTAAGTCGATAAGTGGACCTCCCGGTAGATCAATTCCTGAAAATTCAGTCGACGAGAGTGTTATTTCCGTCAGTAGGTCTATGGTGAAGTTGAACGGAAATGGGGATAGTGAACAGCCTTGTCGGACACCACTTGAGGTTGTAAAATCAGATGACAGTTCGCCATAAGCTCTCACTCTACTGGTAGTGTTCGAGTAAAGAGCCTTCACTGGCATTATCCATACACATCAGTACTGCGCTCTCCTCTCCAGTTATTTCCAGTTCCTATTTACCCTATTCATATCCGCCTCCAATCCCTGATGTAGTGTGTTCTTTGGCTTTCCTCTTTTCCATCTCCCTTCAGGATTGCAGATAAGCGCTTGTCTCGTGATGCAAAGTGGTGATTTCCTAAATGTATCCCCTATCCACCTCCATCGTATTTTCCTAATTTCCTCCTCAGCTCTAACCTGGTTTGTTCTATCACAAAGTAGGCTGTTGATGATAGTTTCAGTATCTTATGTAGACAATTTTCTATAAATACTTGTACCTCAGTGTTGTATTTGAGGATCTTGCTTTTTCCTTTGTTATGTTGAGGCATACTGATGCAGAGGCTTCTGCCACACTAGTTGACTTGATCTGCATTTGTTGATATGTATGGAATAGAAGGTTTAGGTCATCTGCGAAGTCCAAATCGTCTAGTTGCATCCAAACTGTCCATTGTATCCCGTGCTTTTCCTGAGATGTTGAAGTCTTTATAATCCAGTCAACCACCAGAAGAAAGAAAAAGAAGGAGAGTATACAACCTTGTCTGACCCCGGTCTTTACTTGGAATGCATCTGTCACCTGTCTTCCATGCACGACTTTGCAGTGAAGTCTATCGTGTGAAGTCCGTGTGATCTTGACGACCTTCTCAGGTACACCATAGTATCGAATAAGGTTCCATAAGATTTCCCTACCCACAATGTCAAATGCATTATCATGGTCAACGAATTTTATATGTAATATCGAATTCCGTCCAACTGATAGTTCAACAATGATCCGTAGTGTTGTGATTCAGTCCTTGCACGACCGATCCTTACGGAATCCAGATTATTGATCTCGACGTTGAAGGTTTACTTAATCTTTCATCCGGTTCAGCGACATCTGTTGAAAAAGTTTCCTGATACTGATAGTAGTGTGATGCCTTTAGTTCTCACATTTGCTCAGATCTCCTTTATTTGGTATCTTGATGAACTATTCTTCTTTCCAGTCTGTCGTCACTTGTTCATCCTCCCAAGTCTTCCTGAATCGAAATTGAGACATGTTTTTAGTTGCTTCGACGCCTGACTTCAGTACTTCAGCTGGTATATTGTCACGTCTTGTTGCTTCTCACTCTTAGTTTATCTGATGGACATCCTGATTTTTCTGATTGTTGGTGGAGTGACATCAATAGGAAGGTCTGTAGATGTTGCTTCGATTTCCGGTGCGTTCAGTAGAGCTGACCTATTCAAGAGTTGCTCAACGTGTTCTACCCACCTGTTCCTCTGTTCTTGAATCTCAGTGATTGGCTTGCCTTCTTTACCCTTGATCGGTCTCTCTGGTTTACTATATTTCTCTTCCAGTTTCTTGGTAGTGTCATAAAGTTGTTTCATATTTCCTTCTCTTGAAGTCTTTTTCGCTGTCCTTTCCTGAGCACTTCTCTATGATTAATTGCAGCCTCTCGTGAAACTGGTATTTATCGTCATCATTGCTATCATTTGTGAATGCGTAACAATGGATAGCATTTACTGTGATCACTTACTTCTTTCTTTTGAAGGATGCTTCTATGATTCTTGATCCATGAGGTTCCCATCCTATAAGTGTTTTACGTGCCTCTTTGGACAACATCAGAAGAATTCCCTGAGTGTGTAGAGCATTTTCCTCTTCGTGGCCAGAGTACAACAGCATCTTTCCCGAATCTATCCATTTTCTGATCAGCTTAGGTCCAATGAGTTTTTCTGAGTCCGAGCACCACAAAGTTGTATTTCCCCATTTTCGCAACTATTTTATTAGTCCTCCTGGTCTCTCACATTGTCCAGACATTCTATGTACTTATATTAATTGTTGCTCTGGTTGTTAGAAAAGATATCGGTTTTGTGGCTCCAAACAATCTCAGCGTTCAGTTTCATAATTCTTCTGAATGAAGATCTTTCGACTTCCAGTAGAGAGTTCAAATGGTTTAACCTGTTTATTCTGGTTAGCGTTGTTTTAGCAAGGTTGTTTCCCCGCGGGATGGGGTTGCTAACCCCATGCCCAACCCTTCTTTACCCGGGCTTGGGACTGGCAGTAGCCCTAGAAGAGCCACAGGCGGAGTTAATCAAGCTGATATTTAACCGAATTCTGAGAGAGTAAAACAGCAATTGTGCAAGCTTTGATACTAAGACCATAAATTAAAACCAAAAAATGTTACGTTCACTTCTTATCTATAATAAATCACTAAATTTATGTATTACTCAAGTGTTACGGTGAATACAAAGTCATCAATTGTTTTTTTAATTTTCATCTTCAGTTTTAGCTATTTACTTGTTACCACCGGATAAATAAATAAACGATATTTTATTTGAGGAAATAAAAAACTCAAAATTTCATAATATACATTCAGATATACTTAATTAGTTGCTCAGTACAGTTGTGTCTTCTATCATCCACCCAACCGAGATTGAAAGATCAGTTTCGTGAGAAAAATTACCAGTTCCCCTATCTTCACCTATTCAAGTAATTTTCTGCCCATTTCAAGCAGTCATAACATTAGGGATTATTTAGCATCTAAAATAGAACAATTAAACTGTACATCACAATTCTTGTTGCAATCTGCAAATTATTCACAAAGAAGGAAAATTCAACTTACTAAGTAACTGAGATATAATATAGACTGATTGTCCCCAAAGAAAACGAGATTCACCGACTAAACGGAAACTGCTTTTACGAATTGCTGAGCCACGGCAACGACGTTCCTTTTCCAATTCTTCAGTGGGAACAAAATAAAATTTTGGGAGCCAATGATCTGTCAGGAAAAACAGAGTTCTTAAAATATACATGTATATTAAGTTATTCGAAGAATTATTAAAGATTACTTGAGTGAATAACTGTTTTTACTTTCAAGCGAAATATTCGTAAATTCATGATGATTTTACTAATATCAGTGTTATTATATCAACAACAGTGGATTTCATGTAGATTATTACCTTAATACTTATGAAACGTGCCACTGATAAAATTGAAAGGCCATATTAAGAGCCAAGAAAAAAAGACAATTGTGTACAATGTCTTTGACATTTTAAGCGGAAGAAAACTCTTCTAATCACTGTAAGGTGGTAGACCTTAATTAATATGGTGAAATTATATGACTATAATACACAATAAGGAAAATATGGAGGTAGTTTTTATTTATGTAATAACAAAATATTGTTAATTAAGAAAAAGGAATAACCAAAAAAATGTTTCGTAAGGGGGCAAGAGGTTAAGATTTCCAATATGTGGTTTAGGAATGACGTGACCCTATTGAAGTCGAATGTCTTTGAAATACGTATGTTTGGTGCCATCCAATTGAACTTGAAGACTTTAGTTGTGAAGAAAAAGTGTAAGCTTGCTCCTTTTAGTAGATTATTCAACACGATACAAATTTAAAACAAATTGTGTATCTTGATACAGTGTTTACAAATTATCAGGTGAGTAAGCATGTCACTTAATAGACTTGGTTAACAAGAGCGTAAGGATAAAGTCTCTTGATTACAGACCTTGTAACTAGCTAAACAGTAGTTATATTGATATACACAAATTGGAAAGCACATTGTGGGTAACCTATCCTGAACTTGTAGTTTCTGGATAGTACCGCTTATTCAGCTTGAATTCAAAAATATACAACAGTCAAGCTACATCAAAACAAATTTCTACTGATTAATCTTGTAAATCATTTCTGTAAAACGAGGGACATCAAAACACTATAGGAAATGTCCCTTTAAATTGCATAGATTTATGAGAATATAAAACTGACAAATTCTACCAGTCATCTATGACTAACTGAATAAAAATAACTTAATGATGTATTAGTACCGTTAACGTCTGTAGAGCAGGCTCAGTCAGGATCAACAATAAAGATACACACAAAATCGGAGATATGTGTGCCTAATGTATTGAGTTAGCACTAACGCGATTACCGGACAAACAGGTTCCACATAAAATATCCTCACAAAGACTATGGATCTGCGTCATTATTTAGCATCCATTGCTTCATAAAACAGATTTGAATAATAGTTTTGTACAAAGATATGAAAGACAGAAAGTAATATATTCTTACACACAATGTACAATAATATATGTAGTCTTTTCGTGAAAGTATCAATTACACTCCTGAAAGAGAGTAATTTCGGAATTTCGAATAAACATTTCTTAAACTTAGTGAATAAGTTGCGAATTTAATGCTCATTCATTACTTGAGTATAAGATGCTCGAAGTAACGGAAATGTAATTCATGCAAATCGAACACATATACGTTTACACTGAAATCTAACTAAAGCTACTTTTGATGCAGTGTTCAATAGTTAAAACATTTTGCTACATATTTTCGTGAATAATTACCTGTTAGTTTATAACTTTCATTGCTATCATTGACTATTCATTTATTAACTGATCCCTTATAAATCATACTATTTGTATTTCATATTTTGTAAATGATTGTAAACTTCAGTTTGTTAACATTACATTCATATACTTTGTCAGATGTCCCACGGTTCTAACTCCTCATACAAAAGCTTGAGTTGAACGTTAAAGATCGACGCCATTAGTTATATCAGTAATACTGAATATTTTATCAAATTTATTGAGAAATTACAACACACAATTTATTTTCACTAGTTCAGATCTTCATTAATGTCATAATTCCAGAAGTTAATTTTTAACATTTTAACATTTACATTCATCGAACTAACTAACTACTTACATGATTCCGATATAGGATGAACAAGAAGTGGTTGCATTAATTGATCATATTCTAATGCTTTCTCTCGATCACCATTTAAACAATCTAGTCAGAATTAGAAAAGTATATGAATGAAAACCAATAATGTTTGGTGAAAATGGAAATGAAAAAAATGTTGACAGTAGTTATCAATATAACTAGAAACTATTGAAAATGTAAGTATTTACGCAAATCATTACTGATGATTTTATAGTGGTAAGTGGATGTGTAGTTTTTCATAACGTTTATGTATGCATTGACGAAATACAATGTAGTATAAAACTGATTCCCAACTATTAACTATTCTTTAATACTTAAAATGTAATAAAATATGATTTAGATACAATGAAACTGGAAGAGTAACTGTGATGCTGTTAATGTTTGATAGGCAATGTCCGAGATCTGATATTGATACATAATATGCTATGCGCTAAACCAACGACCACCACCGAACTGACTACTTGAGGAAGAAGACAAGGGTGGGAAAGAAAGCCCATTGGGTTACCAAATAATATGCACAAATACTCATTAAAACAGATACACTTCTACCCCTTGGAAAAGGAATCCATTTCTCGTCAGCGATACCCATTTGTCCTTTAGGTCATTTTTGACGATGTTCGAGTGACCTTCACGTTAGGTCACTTCTGATTGGCTCACTATACCAGTTAACATAATCATTTTTTGACTAGAACGTTCAAAGCGGTGAATTTTAACATTTGCAATTAAACCATTAAGAAAAAAATTATCCAAATCTATACGAGTGTACTAATATAAGATAGACTATTTAAAAAATTATAATAGCTGAATTGAGAGCGTTAGAATAGAGTCTATCAAGATTAAAAAACTATAGCCTCTCATCCATATGCTTGACATTGCATAGATGATCGCCAAGGTGGACTGGAATTTGAAACAAACAAACAACAAAATTATCAATCATTTAAATATTCCGATGTCGAAACGTATTCAAATAATTGAATGATTAATATGATAATCAAATCATCACGTATATAATTATATGAGTTTTAAAGTCTTATTAATAAAGGATAATATTAAATAGGTCGCGCAATATCGTGGGATGGTTAAAGTTAGACATTAACACCGTTGAATGCCGGATCAGTGGTCTAAAGGTTAAGCGTTCGCGCGCAAGACCGACGGTCTTGGGTTCGACTCCAGTGCACGGGATCGTGGGTGTAAACTGCCAAGGAATCCCATATTAGGTCGTCCAGTGAGTCTAGGATTTCAATGATGTTCTAAAGTTGATCGGTTCATGATTTTAATGAAAATAATATAAGGTAGCTGGTTGACTTTTTAATGTTCTGATAGCTTTAGGAATGAATGAGAAAGTTTTATACGGTTCCGACCATTAATTTATATAGTCTGCATACTGCGTTAAAAGATTCACAATCAGTGAATATAGAAGAATATTCATAAAATTACTTTCATATGTATCCAGAATGTGGAGCTGTAGATTAAGAGTTAAAAAGCACTAAACATTCAGCCACCAGGCCACAATCTCCATCCATATCAATTTGGACAGTAGAGTAGTATTACTAACCTTTACACACAAAAGTATGACTCAAAACTGAATATGCAAATGTGTACTTTAGCTATTAAGTTACAGTTGATAAAAAAATTGAAGACAGTAAACAGTCAATAGATATGAAAGGATAAGTCTCAAGATTACTCTACGCTTTATCTGAATCACAAATACAATTTTATGTAGTTGAAAGTAAAGTGGCTGACATTGAACTTACTTTCGATAATCATGTACGCGAAAAACATTGGCCATTCACTCTCGATTCCAACAAATTTCTACAGACGGATAACAAAAACAATTAAGCTATTTAAAATGATGAAAAAAATATCATTTATTCACATAAACTTAAGTAATTATTAAACTTTAATAATCAGCCAGAACATTCCTCAAGAACAATGTACATCAATGAATCTAAACCATTTCAAACTAATTTGATATAAGCAATCAGATACCCACGAGGCAAACGCTAACTTGGAATCCTGAAGAGGAAGGCCGAAGAACACACTACATCGAAAATGGGAAGCAGATATGATAAGGATGAATAGCAACTGGAAAGAACCGGGAGGGATTGCCCAGGACAGGGTTGGATGTAGAGTGCTGGTTGGCAGCCTATGCTCCACGAGGAGTAACAAGTGTAAGTAAGTAAGTAGGTATTCAAATACTAGTTCTCCGTTTTCGAACACAATTGCAATTAAGACTGACAACTAGAATAAGTAAGATCTATAAGTGAGTCTTCAGTCTCATTAACTAACTTTTTATTAATAACCCAAGATTAACAAAAATGAGAATAGACAAGTTATGAACAACTGTATTTTACATTTTATTACATATTCTCACTGTATATTTTACACGAGTTTATAGATTTTAATAAATTACCGAAAATAAAAAGATAAAACACTTGCCCTGCTGACGAGTGCCAATAAGCACGAAACCCAGGACAAGAATTTCCTGTTAACTACTTCCACTCACCCACAAACCAAAACATAGCACTATTGAAAACATAAAAGCACTAGAAGAAAATGTTTCGTTCTAATCTGGACCTCTTTAGCCAAGCCTACCAACGACCTCAAAAGAAGTTGAAACCAAAATCTCGGGACTAGGGTGAAGAAGATAGAATTGTACCAGCGAGTCTAAATCGATTGCTCTGTATACAAAACTTCAGTCGACTACATAAAAAGTCCTAAACTAGCACGTTTATTGGACGAAAACAAACAAAACATTTATAATTCACTGATTACCAGAGAACAAATGTGTTATAACGGTCAGTTTACTTTTTACACGTATGTGGGACGGTAATTTACCTTAGACGAATATCTACACTAGATTCCCTCCCAGTGTCTATTCTACAGGACTTCAACACAACTCAGATCAAGAACACGTGATTAGCCTGACTAGAATGTAAATACATTTTCCACACCCAAATCCGGCACAATCCAACAATAAAGAATAATTAATCAATAATAATAATAATAAGCAATAAGGATAGAGGAATATACAACACATCTAACACCTGTCACACTATCTACATGTCTGACTAAGCAAAACAACCAATCATTATCATTCTCGCCCACACATCAAAATGACCAAGATATAACTAACTACAGCATACCATCAATTCTCCCGGTTGATATTCGCTATCTGTATCTAAAACAGTAGCATAACCATCTCGAGTAAACCGTTTGAAGCCGTAAACACCTTTTAGACGTTCTACACAGCGTTCCAGAGCTGGCAATCGTGTACTAGTTGAACATGTACCATAAGCTGGCCAACATAGTGCAGGAATAAGTGAAGCATCAGTACCCTAAAGCATGAAACAACAGTTACAAAAAGAATAACAACGAACTGGCATGAGGTATAAAATTAAAGTGTAACCGCTTCTTTCGTGATCATTATTTTCATTATTGGTTAATTATTTATCTGATCAACAGCTTATTCAAAACATGTTAGCTTTATATTTGGCAAATAAATGTCCGTTTTATTTCGCTAATATTTAATCAACCAGCGAACCAGTGGTTTCCTTCTCTCCTGATGTGTAGGAAAAGGCCAAATAGGTAGCTTATTATTTTGACCATCTCAATCATTCTAGTATTTCGTCAGCCAATCGAACCATCATAATACATATGTATGAAGCAGTGTATGCCCTTATTTTAGTTTGATACAGTCTGTTTTATTTCCCTTTAGGGATGTTAGTTAAAGTGCTGATTAGCTTTAGATTATGGAACATAACACTCATGGCTAATTTTTATAGCCATCAGTACTCATCAGATAGATGTCCCTGAAATTTCAAAGAAATTCAAGTTCCTTTTTCCTTCTACCTGAAATTTAGGTATTCTTCGTTCAGTATTGTACGGCCTGAGAAGTGATAGGTTCCGATCTTCAATTAGTGTTCAACAATAAATACGCCAAACTAAGATCTATGTCATTTTCCTTAATGGTTATATTACACGATATGGTTCACAGATTCCAAATGAAACTGAAAATTTGAAAATCCCAGACCATCAAGAAGAGACATTTAAGATCCTATGTAGTTGATAAGAACCAATTAAAGGAAGTGACATTATTCCTAACTCGAAATATTTTAATTCGACTCCCTTTTCATAACTTATGATATTGAGTATGAAATCACACTAGCAAAAGGAACATAATTTACCTTTGATGCAGATTCTCTAGGTAACAAATTTGTCATAATTATTCTATTACGACTGTGGGCATCAGCATCCATAAAAAGGATAGAAGAATGTCCGCCTTCATAACCATAAATATTGAATCCAGCAACCGATTCCAATGCAGCTTTCGCCATACAAATAGAGCTAATTAGAAAATAATATTATAACAATTTCAAAATCAAAAATATTACATAGTTCATCCACAATTTATTACATAATAAATAAAGCATAATCCAGATGAAACACAATTTTATACAGATGAAAAAACAAGAATATTATCAACAATTTACAAAATAGCCATTGCATCATAATGCGTCCCATAAGTAACATAAAACATAATTAGGTATACTATATTTCACTTCAAATTGTTTGTTAACCATAGTCTGCCAATCATTAACACTCGACAATATATTCTATGAAAATATTAACAAAGTGATCGTTTGAAAAAGCCAATAAAAAAATCAGATTTACTATATGAACTTTCAGTTAGAAAACGATTATTTAAGACCAAGCTATGTTCATTTACATAGGACTTTTATTTACTCTAGCAGGGTAAAAATGATGAAAACTCTATTAGCATCTGCTATCATGTGATTTAAAGTGTCTGGGTAATATACTAGAGTTGAATCTAGTTTTTAGAATGTATAAATGTTCATTTGATCTCGTCGCAAATTTGGATCGACTGAAATGAATGAAGTAAATGCAACACTTGTTCAACTATTCTCCAAGTCAGAGTGCACTTCTGATTGGAAGAAGAAAAATGTATCAGGATGATCAGACCAACATATTATTTTAACTTTATACAACACTATTATATCCGAACGAAAACTAAAGGAATGGTAACTTCCAGAAATAATTTATGGACTCATATATATATATATATATATATATATATATATTATAGGATCATAAGATTTTGTTTAACCCACTAACTACTGTTGTATGATTTACTATTTTCAATCTGTTGCCAATTTTATCATTAACAGTCTCCTCTACTCATAGCCACTTTTTGAACTGATGATGCATAATTGTTATTTTTCACATTATGGTGTGGTGTGATCTGGTCTTATATGTATATAAATGAACGTCCGGAAAATAATAACGATCTTGGACTCATGATCATTGTTTCTGTGTTCTTCCTCTTCGTTCAGGGCTAGTTATTATTGGGCTAACCGTCAACTATAGATTATTATTCTTCTCCTTATCGCATATTGGTTGCTTAAGGTCGTCTATACGTATTGGTCGATGTTAAGATATAACAAACACAAATTGCTATTTTGACATGTGTGGAATAATATGAACTTTCTGATTAAAATACTGGGGACAAGAGCTATAAGTCATCATACTGAATTACTTCACTACCAAGGATGTTTTTGCTGGAATGGACAAATTATTGATGAGAGACAAAATACTCTGTAAAACAAGCCACCAGTTTAGGTCGCCATATAAGTCAACTAATGCAATATTCTCTCATTATTTTTAAAAATACATAAATAATTCACTTTAAAAATATATATATATATATATATATAAACACTTACCTAGCATGTAATTCAGTCATATTACGATTTTGCTTTGTTCCACGTTCCCACATCCCATAATCTGGGATACGGTAGGCTCTTTCCAAATAGAACACAAGATTTTGAACAAATGCTACTTCGTCTTTCGTGTAAACAATCTGAAAGGAACATTTAAAGTGAATAAATTGAACATGATGTCATACACTCGTATGGCCATCTAAGTTTCAATTTTCGTGGATAAAGGTACAGACAACAGTCAATGAAGCTGCAGTAAAGATAATGTTAAGACTAGGATTAGGAACTCTGCTCATGAAAATCTTGACTCAGAGAAAGTAGAAGTTATAAACTAACTATGAAAATTTAGTATGAGGAACTTCTTGAATGAAATGAATTCAGATCCCGTGATCATATTTGCCAGACAGTGGATAAACGACCTATTCTTCGACTACGATCTTGTTTATGTTTATGGTTAGCAAAAATCTTAAATGTAATTATTAATGTGAACTATGCAGTATCACAGGAACATAAAACGTAGAGAATGTTATTAGAGGAAATCTAAGTAAAATATGGTGTGAAGTCGGTTACTTGAATTCCCGTCCACTCTAAGCATCTACAACTGACAATGTATAAAAAGATGTAAGCGTCCTTTAGGAACCTCTATAAGATATCAACATGCTGAATTTTCCAAAACCTTTGACACATGGGCAATTTTACATTTCCATCTGTCATGGCTAACAGGAACAGGATTTAGGTTGAGTATGTTGCAATGAATATACATGTTTACAATCAGTGTTCATTGATATCTGTTGAAAAATCTGACAAGTTGTTCACTATACAAACATTACTTTGTGTACGGACAAAATTAGGGTATCCTCCAAGGTCAGCACTAACGTAGCCCATGTTTTGGAAATTCAAGTTTACATTTTTTGAGAAGAAATTTCTCAATAACCATCAGTTGGTTAATTCAGGGTATCCAAACAATACAGCCTCATCGAATAAAAATACTGAAAAAACCTGCAAGTTTTCCAGATTAAAACATGTTTATTTAGTGGAGAAAGTCAGTGACGTGTCAGAAAAATGTTAGTTATCGCATAAATTTATTCACTCCTTATTTATGTAGTTAGTTGGTTGGTGGTTAATAATTATTATTTTACCTCCTGTGATGAATAGAATTTAGGGTATAATGAATGACACCACACCTTCACGAGGTCATCATTTGACTGAATCAGCCTACATAATAATTCGACCGTAAAGACCATATTTTCTTATCAAAATCAACAAACCTGAAGTCCAGAATGAATCATTTGAACCAGCTGAATTACATACAGACCAATACAGTCCATTTGTAAGTTCTTATAATGATCATCATAAATAGGTTCACCAGTTTCATAATCAAGACGTGAGTGCAGACAAGTATCCAAGTTTTGAACTCTTTTAAAGTATTCCAACTGCAAATAACAAATTGAATGAGATCATATTTCAGATTCATTATATTTTGAATTTTAAAGTAGGGATTACGGAGAAAATCAAGAAGGTAATATATTCAAATGACTTTGTTAAGTTTAAACTACTTGAGAACCTTATTTAAAAATTCCACATAAAAAAAATCCATTTTTCCTTACGATTAATCGAAAAGTGATTTAACGAAACTCTAAGAATATCTATCTTTTAATCAAAACAGTTTGTGCTAATTGGAGACGCTGAGTGACATGGGTCAGAATCGGTCACAATAGTGCAGATGTATTCACCACTATATCTTCAATATCTAGTCATTTTCATTACAATTTCCACGACATTATTTCAAACCATTTGCCATTCATTACGTCGATTTCATCTCGTGTTAGTATGATAAGATAATTTGGGCTAACACATACTAGTAGCAGGTTTTACATTGATTATCACTGACTGACTATTTTGCGTTCTCTCTTGAAAAATTAATTAGTGATATTAGCTAATTACTAATTTTATTGTTTCTAGAAGTTATTATAAGGAAACTCCATAAAACAATTGAATCATCTTCCTCACATTAACACAGCATACTATCACTTTCTTTTAAATAAATCACATTAGAACAAAAAACATTTAAAAACGAAAACTTGAACATTAAAAATCAAATAAATCGTAATCAATAATGATAATAGTGATGATAATGATACATACCCGCGCAGATTGTTGCATCCAACCCATTAAAATGCTACGCATACACTTGACAGCACTTTGACCAAGTTCATAATGACGTCCTTCATCATCATTGATTCGTCTATGATAAAATAGATTATCATTATTACAGTATATTGGAAAATTATCAGTAATCTATTAAAGTAGACATCAAAAAAACGAAGCTTAACAGGTCTATTTCTTAAATATTCATTTAATCTGGAAATTATTGAAGAGATTATGAAAAAACAACTAATGTCTTACCAAATCTTAGTAGTTTTAAGAACAGTTAAAACTTGTAAAAAATACCTTTCAAAATGGATGGAAGTTATGACCATTTAATACGTTTATCATTTGAATCGACTCGAAGAGAAAAGAATTTGCGAAGTGGAAGATTCATGTTGATAAAACAGACTTTTTAAAGTAGGGTGACTGTAGGTTTGAAAATAAATGATAATAACTTCACTAACTAGACTACCCTACGCTATTCATCCTATCTAAACCACTTTCTGAATTTCGACCTTTCTACATACAATAATGATGTTTTTTACACGTAACAAGTGAAGCAACTTAATTGAATCTAACTAAATTTGGCATGATAGGTAAAATCCGAAAGCAGGTAATGCTAATGGTCAAACATTAATGTAGTTTTCCGTAGTATTGCTAAATTCTCAATATATTATACATCAAATGTAAAACGCTGAAAGTAAATCTGACTGTATTGTTTTAAATAAACACGACAAATATCTAAATTCCAGGAGACTTATATAAAAATAATTAAGTATTTCAAAGTATTTTGATCAAATGTTTTACTTGAAAATTAAGTATTTTATTATAAAATGTTTCCAAAGTAGATTTTGTTAAAACTTCACTCACGCAAAACACTGGTGCAGAGCCCATACAACTGTGGCACAGTACACAGAATCTCGTACATGACTATATCTACATTTAGTGTTCATAGGCATAAGAGGAATAATCCACTGATAGGATGTTGAAAGCGGAGGATTTGATTTTTTACTACCAACAGAAGAAGGAATGAGAAAATATTCAATAAATTTGTGGCTAAAATAAGCCTCGAATATTATATAAAATAACTTTTAAACTACCATGGGATTACAACACCCTAGAGTCAACATTTGAAAACTTTAGCAGTAAGAGATAATAAACGAAATTCTGTTTGAGATGTGTAATTAATAAAGAAAATTAGAAGTGGATGAAAATAAATGAACACCTCTTTGAAAGTTATGGGAGAATCTCCTAATAAATGCTGCGACAAACAGAAAATAGTTGAATTTCTGAGGCACTCAAAACAACTACTTTTGTTTAAAATATGGAAAATTCGACTGGTTTCCGCCGACTCCTGTCACTTGCACCGTACACGATATGTCCGCTACGTAGTGGTTTATTCTGTTTTACTGTATGACTGTGGAACGCGTTCTTTAGAAGTACATGACGTTTATAGGTTATTATTATTATTTGGTCATAAGTGTCTTCAAAACATTGATCAGGTATGTTGGAACCACTAAATAAATAATTTTGAGGTTAAGTCTAAGGTAGTAAGCAAAGATACTGAATCGATTTATAAGATTGCGAAGCTTCAACTGAGGTAGCTGAGATATTTATTACAAATGTCCAACCGCCCTGTATTTCGACGAGCAATGTTGGTTGGTGTAGGAAGAAGATCATAAGCAGACAAACTAAAACTAGTTATCAGTCCGCAAAATCATTGACTGACATATTGAGTCAAGATGGTGGGTCCATAATACTTGGTTGAGGTTTGCTCGATTATTGCGAATAATTTTTAAAAGGCATGGAGTAATATGGCTTAAAATCAATTTTAATTGTGTGGATTCATTTACTCTGCTTTCCATTACATTCTAAGTTTTACTATCACTTCACATCTTGTAATTTTCGAATTTTTTCTCGGATTATATTTTGTATCCCTGATCCTTTTTACCAACATTGACACAACTAATCCTACTACTTTAGTACTGATTACGTTAATTTGGTCTCGTTATACTGATGTGTAAAAGAACGACTTTCACTACAGCATATAACCAGTTGCAGCGAAAATGACTAAAGGTAAAAGACAAGCAAGCACATAAAAAGCAGTCCCAAACATATATTGTTAGAGGTAAATAATCCCATACCATTTTCAGTACGTTGGTATCTATTATGTTAGATATAAGCATACTACAATAGAAATCTCATTTAATTCACAAAATTTGGTGTATAAGAACGGATATGTATTCAATTTTAAAAAATAAGTGTAAATTGCCTCTAATTACATTAAAACACCTATTCAAACAAAAACTAGTGCAGTTTATTTGAACGGCTTGCATAAATACAAAAAAATACATACAGGTGTGCAAAGTAGCAACCGTAAAACCCGAGTCTGTAAGACACAAATGATGTGATGGGATAAAATCAGGTTTAACAGATAAAACTTAATTTATTGAATAGTGAGCAGCTTAAAAAGAAGATATCATTTGATCATTCTTAACACTTATTCGTGTTGTTCTCCTGTTAATGGTCCTTATATACTTACGTTATTTTGTTATAAAAGGCCCATCCTTCTGGTTAGCTGTATCACTTTTAATACTAAATATTACATTAACAAATCATACTAGCAGTGATAACTAATATCATTACCCACCAGTACAAAGTGAAGTATATAAAGTGGGGCTGGACTAAAAAAAACTAGCATAAACGGAAGTCTAAACTAATATACCACGGACTCAACTAAATTGACTATCACGAAACCTAAATGAGAAAGTTACATACCAACACGATAGTAGAAGTCCAGCTTTTCTTTCAGCGTACAGTCACTTAAATTGTCTCGTCGAACAACTGTCATATTGATTATCGGTGCGATAACTCCCAACAGACTGAAATAAGTGAGCTAACAACGGGATATCGACAATCCAAAATCAAAATATGTAAAATCAAATTGCGATGAATATATACGTTGAATAAACGTTGAAATTATTATATTCTGGGTCACTGTACGTAAAAAAGAAAAACAATTTGGAAGTAATCACCTTTTAGTTGTATTAAAATACGTTTTGTGATAAGTTAAGATTGGAAGCGACACACATTAGTGCACCTATAAGGCTAGATTACCGCCACTGGACGTTACCAAAAGCCTGGAGCCGTACACAAACATCAAAACAGCCCAAATAAATCAAAAGGTTAGTACAGGTTCATCACAAAGACAGTGGTTATAGGCCACAATTTCACATATTGCTTTCAATACATTCAATTTTTCGAATAAAATTCGTTGCAACTGACTTCACATTTTGTGAATACATTTGTCCCGGATTAACAAAAACTTTCTCATCCGAACACCGTACACCACTGTAAAATAGGACACAACCTAATTTACCGATTTTGGGGAAAATTTTATCAGTTTTGAGGAATTTTGAAGGAAATGCGATGACAACACCGAGATTTTAGGTTTCGGGGGAAAATCTCCAGAATTTTAGAAGAATTTCGGGTTTTTTCCAAAATTTCCCTATACGTTGTGGAAAACTACGAATTTTCATGACTTGAGGGGAAACCCCAAGATCTCTCTATGATCCGGATATTTGGGAACCAGCCCTCTATATGTCAATCACAATAACTTGGTTGTATCTTCAAGTACGATAACTATATTTTTATACGTGAGGTTTCATATTAAACTTCTTATCCCCAACTTTAAAGTTAGGGACAACGAATTAGCTATCTGAACTTCAAAATTATATAAGAAAATATCTCCACGGTTCAATTTGTTTATAGTAGCCTCATCAATTTCATCGCTGAGGCGCCCTAGAAAAAGCTCTTGATCTAAGCCATCTGTTAACGTTATACAATAGTAACACACACGTATGTAGTTTGAGCATTAACAAAATTCATTCAGTTGTTTTAAAATTGACAGTAGAGTACAAACGAATTCCAAAAAAATTTAGCCCTTAAAAGGTTACATAACATATACTGGTAAATAGAAGGTAGACACAAATATCAATAACCTCAGAAGATAGTAACGCACAAGGCACATACACCGCCACTTCAATAATGACCTAGTTCAGTTATCAGTTATTGTAGGTCGGTCTCCCCACTAAATCTTGACAACTTTTTTCTAGTGAAGATCCAGCCTTTCCTGAAAAAAATAAATCCATCAGTGAATTCACTTGGTTTTTGAGCCTATTGCCTTGGAAATTATTAGTTTTGGAGAGAGAAGAAAGACAAGACATGTAACACACAAACAGTTTGTAAATATCTAGATTGTCAATATTAGGAAGCATAGCCTTTGATAACAAGAAAGGTAAAAGGAACGAGTTCAGGAGTTTTAATCGTTCATTGTACGAAAGTTTGAAAACAGTCGTCCATAACTTAGTTCCCACACGTTGGACACTCGAGTATTCTGACGAAATTTTCTGCCTGACCATTAGAACAAGGTACTTGGGAACAGTGGTTGAATGTCTGCACCCTACATGACTCAGCTAGGTAGTAACTGTGTCTATAGCAAAATGACAGCGACTTTCAGTCGCCAATTCCATAGGAACTGCTTCTTGACCGAACACTTTTCTCAGAGCTTGGATAATGAAGTCAGAATTTGGTGAAGTTGTGAAAAATTTTTCAGGTCACTTGGAAAAAGCATCAATGGCAACAAGCGTATACCAGTGGCTGAGAAAGAGACCATAATAATCATCATGACAACATCAAAAAGAGATTAAGTAAAAACAAGTCCATTGTAATTCATAGAACACATAGTGCATAGCATATGCAACACTCTCAAGTGTCAATAAGCAGATGGAATATGACTTATATTAGGCCACCAACATCTGGGTCTTGCCAAGGGATTCTTGTTCTCTCTATTCTAATGTTCAAAATGAAGATCTTCAAGAACAAATTCACCTAAAGAAGAAATAACAACATTATCATTTCAATACAATATATCATCAGAAGTACTGTATAAGTCATCGTGCCCCGAGAAATGGACAGGAAATCTACGTTACAGATTAGCATTTCAACCTTCTCGTGTGACAATAATTATACAGCCAAAGTATCTACGAGTTTCCCCAATGAGATCTGGACATCTCACCTGTAAAGTTTGCACTAACAAACAGTCTATAGTATTAATGAATGTCGAGAAATGTGGTCGACATGTTGAATTTGTTTGGCACTCCTGTGTTGAATCGCAATCATAGGCACTCAAACAGACTCCATCTTCGAACCATACCAGTTCAGGAACGTACTAAGGATTTTTAAGGATGATAAATGAACTTTAAAGCTTGATGTCCTGTAAAATTAGTGAATTTCTTACACAATGAATATTTATGAAGTTGTAGAATTATCACGTAGTTCGTCATTAGTACCATTATAATAATAGACCTTAACCTTGCCCTGTGGATATAACATGATATGACTGCCTAATCTATAAGATTTTACGTGGAAGTCCCATCACTCACTCGCCTTGTCAAGTTCATCAGCAATATGGTGACTAGCGCTTCTAAATGACACACTTAGGCTGAAGATAGAACTATATATTTAATATGAGTGGGAGAGATAAGTCACACAAGAATGACCACGACTGCGAGGCAGAGCCATTCTATCCGACTGGTTCTCAAATGAATGCTTCCGCGTTCACTGGTATTTTCCTTTTTTCCGTGTTAGATGTCGAATATCTATTTTCTCAGTTGTCTCAAGGTGAGCTTTGGGGATTTTATGGTTAGAACCAATGCTACTACAAAGTTATTCGACGGCCCAAAACACAGCTAATGCTTCTTACTGAGTATGTGAATAACCTTGTTCACCAACCGTTTGTGTGAAACACAGATTGCTGATCTACGTTTCTGCTCCAAAACTGCACCAATACTCGCGGGTGATCCATCAGCAATAAATACAGAATGTAGATTGGGGGAGTAAGTTCAAAGAACATCATTGCCCTGAAGAAATTTAAATATGACTCTTGTTCCTTAGCCCACTTAAATGAATTGGATATCAAAATATTAAATAAACAATTAGCATGACAAGAAAAATTAGGAATAAAACGGAAATAGTATTGAAGAGTACCCACTAGTGAACGTAGATGTGCAAGATTTTAACGAGACGGTGCATTTGCCGGTAGAGATGGTCATTTCATATCTGGTCTAAAACCATAACCATCAACTAAGTACCCAGAACATTCAAAACTAGATACGCAAATTGAACACTTACTGACATTCATTGAAATATTCTTCCCAATTAAACGACGCGATTAAGCAATAAGTCTGTAGTCATGAACCACCTTATCAGAGCCATAAACAATGAGATCATTTTGATAGACTTTAAGAACTTCGAGATCACTGATGTCGTTATTTATCACATCCTGAAATACGGCTTGAGAATAACTTACAACATATGGAACTTTTAATTGAACAGGCCAAAAGAAGTTTTATTTGTTATCGAAACAAATGAAGATTGATCTAAAAGGATCCGAAGATAAACATTTTTTTAAGTCAACATTCGGGAACACGTTGAAACCATGAAGTCGATTTAGAATATCTACAGCTTCCAATATCGTTCACATTTGCTTCGACAAACGGGAGTTCATTGTTAATATTTAGTCACCACTTATTCTAGGTGTCTTGCCACCCAACTTGAAGGGCGTAACAATAAGTGTATACCATGCTAAAGACTGGATAGGCTCAATAATACGTTTCTCACACAAATCTTATGTACTGCTTCTTCAAGATCATAAGGGATTGTTTGACTTTTAAAAAAGAGTGAGTCATCCTGAGTTTTACGTTTAACGAGCTAAATTCTCATCACTCCATTGCGCTTAGCACAAACAGCCAACAGATCTCTAGGTGAAGCATCAAAATCTCACTGGGATATTACAAATATATTAATTTATTTATAACAATCTACTCAATGCTCAATTTATTCAAAATTATCAAATCAAGGCTTGATAGTGACACCTATAAAAAGTAAAAATTTCTGTGATCGATTGTACTTTTTGGGCTTATCGTGTATCTGTTCGACTTCGAATTGGATGTAAGCTCGGAGTGGTCTAGAATGTACTCATTAGTATTGGAACTATCAACTAAAACTGGGACAGACTCACTTGGTTCCTGGAATAGTATTTGATCAACATGTCGGTTGTGTGTGCTTAATCAATAATATCCAGAGTCCGAACCATAGATTTCCCAACACTATCCATTCCCATGAAATAGCGTGGGATCTTCATATCCGCAAGTTACAAATAATATGGCTTTATCTAAAACATATTTCTCACATTGACTATTGGATCTTCTAGAAGTGACTTCATGGGGAGGATTAACCACATCTGACACGATACCATATGAACTGTAATTACGCTTGAATTCACTTTGGAATTCTGCTCCACACTGCAGCAGTAAATAAATCCCCAAAATAAATATTTCTATATGTCTTCGACATTTGATTTTGACCACATTACTTTTAATGAACTTTTCGTGCCTTAAGGTAACCCTCGTGCTATTGATAGAAGAAACCAGAGAAGTAGTGAATAGGTCTTTATTTCGATCTTCGCACAGTCACAGTGGAGCGTGGGATTATCTGTTCAGACAAACAAAGGCTCTCAACATTCAATATAAGATAATAGGGAATATAACGCTTACAAAAAGTAAGGAAGTGAATGAATACTCGAACAATACTGTTTTAGCATATGCTTGGTTGTTTGGGGTCAACTCTTAACCAACCAACCCGAGCTGTTACATTAGCTTCCCCCTAGAATCGACTTCCGTATGAACGTCGGTTCGATTAACCTATCTATCGAAAACACCCTAGTTCTATTTCTCATCCCAAGGCGAAATTATCAACTCGCTCACTATTTGACTTACAATCAGTTACGACTAACGCTTTCAACGATAGTCCATGGATGTCTCTTCATTTACTAGCTTGTCATCTTATTTTGTAGCATGTGATCTTTTCTACAACTATCGCTGACGGTTTGCTGCGTGCTTTCAAGAGAAAGTGTGAGAATGTGAAATAAGAATATCTGAGGAAGTGCCGCGAGCGGGCTACCCAACGCCATGTTAGTGAGGTACGATTTTTCCATGCTCAGACCGGCTATCAGGTGTTTACTCACCTGCCTCTTGAGTCGCCCTCAAGTAAAAAGTAAAGAAGAGTCTACTTCAAAGGTAATGGTGAAAATCAAGCAAACCTGAAGAACTGCTCCACTGCCTGCATAAAACAATAAGATACGAAATGGAAATACATAAATGCAATTGATAATTGTTCGGTTCATGTAAGTGCTTGACCTCCAGAACGGATTGGTATTCTAGAAGGAAATAGACATAGTGTAGATATCTTGTGCACGAAGAACCACGAAAACAACAAAAAAAATACTCTTTTGTAATGCATATATGTAAAAGGGTGAACTTGCTAGAAGTTGGACTCTTTAACAAAATCGATCAAATGCATGACCTTGAGCCGGTGATGACCGCCTTTTACAACTAGGTGCGTAACCAAGGGTGCATCAGAGTAGTCCACAAAACGGAAACGAATATACGATTAAGAAGCAAAAAAAATTGTGTGGAGTATGCGGATCAAGTACAGTTGTGTCAAATACCCTTTTCTGGTTTGATTTAGGTATGCATGATATATTGAAGCAATATTTCGTCAATTCATCCAAGTAACGAATTGGTTTGCACCTCAGAAGTGTGTAAGTCCTATTACTCATTAGTATTATGAATGATTAGTCGATAAAAGGAAAAATTGCAGTCATTCCCCCGTGGTTTGATGTGGTCTAATGGCTAGGCACACGGTCCAGCATTCAGGAGGGCAGAGGTTCGAGTGCGTGGGGCCTGCGTTTTTGTTCACCAAAACCCCCTTCAATACGACGTTTGTTGGCCGTAAGTTGCTCAGATATGAGAGAAAAATAACAAGAGGACGGATTGATATGTCAAAGTGCCATATTGGAACAGTACAAGTTCTTTGTATTAATAATAATACTATAGAAAAAAAATGATGAGAACTTTAATAAGTACTTGACCATGGTTTAATCCAAAATGTTTTGTCTAAAAAAAAATAAACATATCTTCGACCGAAAAGTTTTAGAATTAGTTCATATGGTATATATGTATAGCCAGTCTACGTGAAAAATGTATACAGATATATAAGAAGTACAACCAACATAGTTAATTAACCAGAAAAAGAAATTATAAAACTCGCCTGGGTTGCTTTTTGAATTCGTTGTATTTGCCAGTGTTAGTTGTATGAGTTTGATTAAAATCCTCAGCCATCGTTTCGGAATACCTAGCTTATGTGTCCAGTATCAAAAAAAAATATTTAACATAACACTTATATATCAAAGGTAAAAGGTCTGGGGAGTTGTATGTGAGGCGGAATGAGGAAAAAAAATTATTTTTAAGTAGATGCAGGGTCTGATTAGCTACGTGGTTAGATTTTATCCTGCAGCCGAAACTGTCAACATCCTTGACTGACTAATCGGATGTGCCCAGCGAACCGTTTTAGTCATTTGTAAAGATTTATCATCTTTACATTTCGATTCCGTAATGGATTTGTCAGTTAAACGATCTAACAACACGTATGGTGGTTCATGATCTAGATAAGCCGGCTTTAGCCTATCAATACTTACTGTGTCGATGTTTCCATGTTTTTCTATCACGAAATATTTAGATTTTCTTGAGACGACTTTGAAAGGACCTTCAAATGGAGGACTGAGTGGTGCTTTTATTTTGTCACATCTTATCCAGACGTGCGTGCAATTGCTTAGGTCTTTAGGTATATATACGGCGCGCGATTGTTCACGAGTATTAATCGGCTTAAGTTTAGACATGTGGTCCCGTAGTTGATCTACATAATTTTCTAAATTAAGTTTTTGACTGTTAGTATTAGGGTTAATAAATTCACCTGGTAGTCTCAGAGTTGTTCCGAAAACCAGTTCCGCAGCTGAACACTGTGCGTCAGTTTTGACAGACGTTCGTATTCCCAACATAACTAACGGTAGGAATTCTGTCCACTGATTGGGGTTTGAGTGAGATATAAGGGCGGTTTTTAGCTGACGGTGAAAACGTTCTACCATCCCATTAGCCTGAGGATGATATGCAGTGCAGCGTATCCTATTGGAGCCTAGAAGTTTAGCCAAGTTATTAAATAGTTCGGATTCGAATTGCGCTCCTCTATCCGTCGTTATTGTTATGGGTGTACCAAAAATGGTTACCCAGTTCTGCATGAAAACTTTGGCTACTGTTTCCGCTGTGATGTCCGCTATCGGGATGGCTATAGGGAATCTGGTAAATCGATCTATGCATGTAAAAAGATAATTAAAACCGTTTGAACGTGGTAAAGGACCTACCAAGTCGATATGCACATGGGCAAAACGTGCATCTGGTTGCGAGAAAACACCTATGGGTGAATTTGTGTGACGATTTATTTTTGATTGTTGACATGCTGAACACTCTAACCCATTTGTGTACATCCTTCTGTAAATCCGGCCATATATATCTGGCATTGATTAGTTTTGTTGAAGCTTTTGCGCCAGGATGAGACAAAGAATGAAAGTTATTATATATCAACTTTCGCATACTTTTGGGAACGAAAGGTCGCGGCATTGCCTTAGTCGTGTCACAGTAGATTAGAATACCATCGACAGGTGATGGGAACTGTTTTAAATTAAGACTTGAATTGTTTGTTTTAAGCAGGTTTTGTAATTCTAGATCCTGCTCTTGTTCGTTTCTCAACGTCTCGAAGTTTACTGTAGACTGCTGTAACATGTTTATTTCTAGCCTAGATAAAGCATCTGCCGCCTGATTGTCCTGACCTTTGACATGTCGGATATCGCTTGTGAACTGTGATATATAGTCAAGGTGTCGGACTTCTCGAGGTGAGTATTTATCAGCTCTCGCTTTTAGTGCATTCGTTAGTGGTTTGTGATCCGTAAAGACTATAAATTCCCTGCCTTCTAACATGTGTCGGAAGTGTTTAATGGTTAGGTAGATTGCAAGAAGTTCTCGCCCGAAGGTAGAATACCTTGTCTCTGCTGGAGCGAGTCTTTTTGAGAAGAAAGCAATTGGTTTCCAGGCGTTTTTAACCAGTTGGTTAAGGGTACCGCCTACTGCTTTATCTGAAGCATCCACCATCAAAGCAAGTGGGGAAAGAGAATTCGGATACATCAACGTAGTTGCTTGAGCTAATTTATCTTTAAGCTGTTTAATAGCTTCGACAGCGTCAGAAGACAGTTTGAATTCTTTTGGTTTTCCTTTTAGTGAATCTGTCAAAGGTTGCATTAATTGTGCACAACCTGGTATGAATCTGCGATAAAAGTTAATTAGACCTAGAAAACTTCTCAGTTGTGTTAGAGAACTAGGTATGGGGTATTGTTTAATGGTGTCTACTTCTTTTTTGATCGGTCTAATCCCTTCTGGGCTTATTGTGTGACCGAGAAATTCTAAAGCTTGAACACCGAAAACACACTTTGATGTATGTTTATTCCATGTTCATCCAGTCTTTTAACACTGTTTTTACATGCTGTTCGTGTGATTGCAAATCGGGGCTGGCAATTAACAAGTCGTCTATATACCCCTGCGCAAATGGCATATCTCGAAGTAGATTGTCTATGAATCTTTGAAATGTCTGTGCCGCATTTCTCAGGCCGAATGGCATGCGTACAAACTCGAATAAGCCAAAGGGTGTTGTAATAGCTGTCTTGGGGATATCTTCATCAGCCACTGGGATATTGTGATATGCCCTGACTAAGTCAATTTTAGTGAATATGTTCATACCCTGTAAACCGTTTGTGAAATCTTGGATATGCGGTATTGGGTACCTATCTGGTACGGTTTGACGGTTGAGGGCTCTGTAATCCCCGCACGGTCGCCAGTCACCTTCATTCTTCGTTGGGACCATATGCAAAGGGGATGCCCATTGACTATCAGAGGGACGGATAATACCCAGTTGTAGCATATAATCAAACTCGGCCCTAGCGATTTTGAGCTTGTCTGGTGCTAGTCTCCTGGGTTTTGCAAAAACCGGTGCACCTTCGGTTTTGATAGTGTGACTTACTTTTAGTTTGTCTTTAGAAGGCTGTGGGTTTGGTTTAGTTAAGTTTGGAAATTCCGCGAGTATATCTTGGAATTTCGCTGTTGTTACTGGAGGGGTTTGAATCAAGTTAAGAGAGCTGATGTGACTTTCTTTGCCTTTTGTGTAATACGAAGTTTCTTTTAGTGTTAATCGCCGTTTCTTGGTGTCAACTAGAAATTCGTATCTCTCTAGAAAGTCCATCCCCAGTATTGCCAGATCTAAGTCGGCTACCGTGAAAACCTAAGGGAATTGCCTCCTCAACCCCAAATCTAGGGTTAAGTTTTTCTGCCCAAATGTCGCAATTTTAGTTTTATTTGCAGCTTGAAGTGTAATTGATGATGTTTCTCGACTAATCTCAGTTTTATTTTGAGGGATGATGCTAAGAGCAGCGCCAGTATCCACCAAGAAATTCAAGCCAGAGTTTCTGTCTCTAACATAAAACAAGCGACTGTTTAGGCGCCCCTCCTCAGTCGTCGCGACCTGGGGAGGGGTTACTCGTTTCCCGCTGTCTTAGAATTATGCTTAGGCCAGGCGCATGGTTGCATGCACTTGGTTGAGTTGACACCAAACTTCCAGTGGTACCAACAAAACTGCCCAGGTTGTCTGGACATTTGTGACTTGGATCGTGGTCGTTGTGGTGACCTGCTCCTGTTTCTATGACCCATTTGCATTCTGGTGACAGCCTTAGTGAGACTCTTAACACTCGCAATGAGTCCTTCTATGACGGGGTCTTTTGCTGATTCTACTTTTTGTGTGTGATTTATTGTGCCTGGTCCAGTTGGAGGACCTCTCTCCATTATTCTATCGGCTATACGCGCTAAATGAGATAATGAGGTTTCAGGATCTTGTGCATCCAAACAGTGTTGGACGTAGCATGGGAGAGCTTGTATCCATCCTTGTTTTGGGACTGCTTCACCCACTGTGTTATCACCCATTAACACTTGGAGGTGACGCAAAAACTGTGACGGCGACCGATCACCTAGTGTTTCACCTTGAAAAAGTCTTTGGATTCTTTGACTATCTGATAATGATAAACGGTTCATTATCTCTCGTCTTAAGATGGTGTATGGTTGTGGTGATGGTGGATCTAAAATCAAGTCACAGACTTCTTTGGCGACTGAAGGAGGAAGGATAGAACACAAGTCTCTATAGCGAATCCCTTCAGATTTGATATTGTGTCTCGTGAAATAATGCTCTAGTTGAGCAAACCACAACTCAGGATCACTACGATCAAATTCTGGAAGTCGGGATTTCGTAGTCATAACAGTGTCTATCTCCACTGGTGACAAATCCTCCAGATTATGGGTTTCTATTGAGTCTGACATGAGGTATGTGACAAATATAGCAATAAAGTTAGCACGAAAAATGGTTACTATAACACGAATAACTTAAGATAATACGGAATAAACTAGTTACATACTGAACTTAGTTTACGGATAATCAGCTCTACTTTTACGATTAAGTAAAAAAAAAATTAATAACAGAAATGAGGTTAAATTTGTGTTCAAAAAGGGCTCACCACTTTCGTGCCTTAAGGTAACCCTCGTGCTATTGATAGAAGAAACCAGAGAAGTAGTGAATAGGTCTTTATTTCGATCTTCGCACAGTCACAGTGGAGCGTGGGATTATCTGTTCAGACAAACAAAGGCTCTCAACATTCAATATAAGATAATAGGGAATATAACGCTTACAAAAAGTAAGGAAGTGAATGAATACTCGAACAATACTGTTTTAGCATATGCTTGGTTGTTTGGGGTCAACTCTTAACCAACCAACCTGAGCTGTTACAAACTCACCTAGCTGAAGACCCTCGGTCATGCATCCGTACCAGATCACGAGTGGGAACGCCGTGCTCAACTTCTCCTGCAATCGCTAGCCAGTTCATATCAGTCACTTCTCGATACATTGATAATCTATCAAATATATCTTCGAACCTCGTCGCTTTTGATTTTTGATTTCACTAGGTGACCAGCATTAAATTATAGAAGTTGTTACTGGTTAAAGTGTAGTCAAACTACAAAATACCTGCGGCATTTTCAACACTTATCAGGCTTTTCACCAGAAATAAATGCATAATGAGGATAAATAACATTTGATATACTTCCGAAGCATTTTCCAGAAACTTATTAGGAATCTAATTAAATAATAATAGACCATCAGTAAAATCAACATCGATCAAGTTTGCATTAGATTTCCGATCATGATATAATTCATTTGATATATTTTCTTCATTTTTATCAGAATTTCCATCAAAAACATGTGAATTATTAGAAAAACCTATATTTGGTAAAATAGCATCGGAAATATGATAAGAAATTAAGTCATTAGAAACTTTTGCCTCACAATGATTTCGAGTTTCATTTGATACTCCTGTACTCATTGTGCTGCTCCGATTATTTTTGAATACGAGTCCCTTCAGCTTCCTCGACAAATACCACGCGAGAAAAATAAGTTTGTTGTGGCTGGAGTTTAATTTCAGAGTTATGAACGGCTATCAAAGCTTCATTTAATTCTGGACTGAAATATGACTCCATACTGCCTGTGTCAACAAAACAGTCATGGAATGAACCAAATGAGGTATATAATAGCTTCTGAATATGGAAATTACCCTCCGAAATCGTGGACAAAGACGAATGATCGTTAGAAACATTTAAGTTAATAAAAGCAGAACTAAATAGTTCATTACTCGAGGTAAAATGAACAGCAGCTTTACGGACCGATTTGATGTGTCCAATTTTACCACAATTGAAGCATTTGGCATGTCAAGATACACATGAATTATGTGAGTGAATTTCGCAACAGGATAAGCATTTACCAAAACTGTGTCCACCTATATAAACCGCTTTACGATTCTTTGTCCAATTATCTTTAATATTTCCACAAGAATACAAATCCTTTTTTAACAAATGCGAGCTTAACGACTCTAAGTGTATATCTCACCGTGACAGCTAGGTAAAGTACTGGAAATTTCCACTGGCTGGAGATCAAGCTCATTAACTGCCTCACAGTTATTACATGGTGTTTTAATTTATTGGATTGAACTCTTAGATCTCTAGAAAAAATCCCTTCTTGGTTTTGGAATATTTATACCGTCAATCATCCGATCAAGAAATTGAATCTATAGTTAGGTTCCCGAATTGCTCTTGTGGAGTAAAGTCTTTAACTTTCCGATCATTTTGTCACACTATTTTATGGAACTTTGATCTCTCTCTGGATTCAAAGCTAGCACACTGAACATGAACAAGTAGCGATTCCTTGAGTGATTCATGTGAAAATGAAATTAGTTTCTCTGGAAAAGCCAGATTCTTTAGCCTGCTATGAGCTTATTTGCAGATGAACGTCAGGAGGCAAGCTGTGAATTTACCATTTTTATTAACTTTTCTAGTTCTGCACGAGATTTCGAACCGTTACATGCAGTCTTCAAAGTCATCCCCACTCCAAGTGATATCTGAAAGATCCACTTCGAAGGTTTTGTATGTGGAAATCCCTCCACGCATACATTTGCAACTTGTTCTTATTGGTTTCTTTAGTTGAAAATTTTGTTAGTCTTTCTGATTTCATTTGAGATGGTAATATTTGTATTTTATTGTAGTTTTTATTTTTCTTACGCATTCACTGCGTTTCCATGTTTCTTTCTGAACTGCATTTATGTTGTTTTAGTTTATACTTAGTCTTCACATGGCCACGCGTATACAGCCACCATCAGGGAAGTCCTAATCACTGCCATCTCGTGGCATTACTGTTTACGAAATTGAGAGGACGGAAAGTCAATGTTTGGCGCTTTAACCGGGTCGGTGGACACGGAGGGTTCACCAAGGTGATTGGGAAACCCTGATTCCAAACCAATGGTGCACATGAACTCCAGGATGCTGAGGGAACAAATGGTGGATGAACCTATTGTTGGTCACCGGTTACCTTAGGACTGCATCTGCTGAAGTTGCTCCACTGCCTTGTGGATTAAACCTTTAGGTCGAAGGCCCCGGATGTTGCCCCCTAAGAAAGCCACCTGCTTCGGTATAGGCACCCAGGCAGTACCACAGCCCACACGTAAATCAAGTGACTTGTATGGTGCCCCCTTGTGCCAATATTTCTGTTTAAATAAACAAATGAAATACTCAGAGCACTAAGTTGGAACTTGAATACAGGTCAAACAAAATCACTACTCAGTATATTTATTCATCTATCTCCATCCAGTCCACTGACAGTTTAGCAAAACTAAAATATTCATTCTAAGCTACCTAATGACTATCTACTGGAATATAACAACAGTCCAATTCTAAGAAATTCTGATGCGTCGTCAAATTGTGCTTGTACGGCAGTAAACTATTAAGTTGGTGTTCATCATATTATTTCTGGAAAAACAAAGCTAATTTAATGAATAGAGAATTACAATCTAAGTGTAAAGTGGACACTGATACGTAAATGGTAAGCAAATATGCATTTTTAAAATTTCTTTATTTGTTGAAAAAATCATACGTAGAGTGACTTCGCTTAATTCACCTCACAAATGGAATTACAAAATGAATAAAGAACAAATAATACAGAAACAAAATGTCACAACAGTTGCTGTATTGAAATCTCGTGAAAAGTGGAAATATACCGATTAAAAACAAACAAAGCCATGGGAGTATTTTTTTACAAGTGTTCACTGAGGTGAGGGTGCAGCATTTTGAACAAAATTTATGGAATAGCCTTCTGATTCAGGATTTTTTTGTACTTTGAAATTGTCAGTTGACAGACCAAAAGGTTTTAAGATCAGATTACCTAGCTGCTTCAATTGACCAAACATTTCCTCCTTCATTTTTTCATTTTGAATACGGATACGCTCCGGAAGGGTCTAGAAATACACAAAACAAGAATGGGTTGCAAAATAAATAGAAACATTTACTATCTGTTACATAAAGTTTGTATAAACCAATAAAACTCATATAAGTTTGAGGTGAACTAATCATTTACACAGACCTGATTTCAGATAAGAATCAAACTGGATACTATAGTCTTTTGATCTCTCCAGCTTACAAAAAATTGTTTACTTTAACATGATATATATTTGAGAACTTCAGTATTTAGTGTATTTTTAAATTGAAATTATACGGTTATTGGGCTCATTTTGTGAGGACTGAGAATAACTGACTACCTAAAAGAATTAAATGGAAATGTTTTTGAACGGGAGACCCTACGGTTACTAGCTACTGCCCTAGTGTCTAGATACATTTCTACACTAAAAACATCTATAACGAATCCATTAAGGTGCAACAAAGTAATTTAAGGTATTCAGTATTTTTGCATGTAGTATGATGCTAACCATATCTCGTTCAAAAACGCTACTGATAACACTCTATTATCGAAAATTGAATTTGGTTCGACATATAGATCAAAGTTGTATGATTGTTTGATTTTATTACTTTAATTAAAAATATGAGTAGAAGATATTGATTACAGTATTTACACCGATTAGGGGTAGAATATTAAGAACCACTATATAATCAGGTTAATCCCAGAAAAAGCGTAGAAAAAATAAGATAGAAATATTTATCTATGCTTCAGACTAAAAAAACTGGAAAAGAAGCTGTTTTGATGCAATTTTTAATCATTAGTTATCAGTGCTAAAAGAAACACTGTCAATGAGATTCGAAAAAAAGGTATGAAGGAATATGTTCTGGATACAGCTTTTGTGAACGCTGTCCAATAGATAACATAACACATAACCTAACTCTGAAGATAAATAAATAAACATACTGGGGTAAGATGCTATAATGACAGCTCCAAAGACAGAAAAAGACCAAATAAAGGATGTAATAACTAGTCTGTAACCTGTTAATGAGCTTTTTATTTATTTATATTTGAGAAGAAATGGAAATATTTTGAGATGTTTAGTATTAACACAAGTATCAAAACTAAACACTTTTATTTATTTGAAAAAACTTTGTAAATCTTTTTACATATAAAATTATTTTATTTGCTATATGATTGGAATTCGAAACTGCGAGTTTAAGCGGTGAAAGCTCAAGCGAAAACGCTTTTCGCGTTTTTGATTTTTTTAATTGATCCTTAGAAGGTTTTAATAAACCAAACGTTTTTCCGCAAACTCTCAAGCAACTGTAAGAAAGTGAAATTCAAAACCAATAGACACTTTCATTCACAATGCCGTAGGTGTGCACACTGTTTGTCCCCCCTGAAACCGTGAGATTAAAATTGCTTTATATCTTTCTTTCTACGAACTAACTCTTTCTTCCTGTACTATATCTTTATACACAATCTTTCTTTTACATATTACTACCACTGAAGTAACTACTTCTATGAATTTGGTGTACATCTTTTTGTGCTAATGAGATGTGGCAAATTGGACCGATACATACATGTGCCTAGTCCTACGTTGTGGCTGATTGACTCATAATAGAATATTTTAAAAAACCAAAATTAATTGACTTTAATATAAAAACCTATGAAAAAAGAAAATCTATTAATCAGGATCAATTTTCAGTTATCTTAAGTATACGATACAAACTATAACTCTTTAGCCATATCTATCAGTTTTAGAAGCAATATTAAACTTATATTACTTCCAGCTCTCAATCTTAAGCAAATAAGCAACAGGAACGAACTAATCGATCTATCTTCATAATATCACATAGACAGACAGATAAATTTTTCACCAATGTGTTCTATGAAAATGACAGCATTTGAACTCCTATAAAAATAAATTTAGTGCTCATAAATAGAGATTACGTCTACAAAGTCAAATGAATAATGACATATCATCTGAAAAATCAAAGTTCATTAAAATTGAAGTATGAAGAGGTCAATTTGGTAATTAGAATGCACATATATGAAAACAGCTTCAAAAACAAACAAAGTATTGGTTTGTTATTGCTACATAAACATAACGACACAAATCAAATATTGGTGAGAAGTGATATATCACCAAGTATCAAACTATTTAACGACTTTTACAGTCAGTAACAACAAAAATGTAATCAACATAATCTAAAATAATATAATACCCAATTTTAGGTTTATGTACTCAATTTAAAACCACTTTTTGTACCGTAATAGTAATTCTGGACTATCTACAGCAAAGTAAGGGCTTTTGTTTTGTAATCTAATGATAGAAAGTCAGGTATTTTGACGTATATATCATATCCTCGTCAGAATTATTCAACTAAAGGACAATCAAGAAGATTGAACAAAGGATTGCATGATCACAACTGTGCTCTCTGTTTTTCATGAAAATGGGTCTAATGCACAAAAGTGCCAGATAAAATAAACGTGATTAGGAATAACATAACATACGATCCATCGCGATCCGACGATTGAAATTTTCAGAATACCAGACAATCTTCTATTCAACATAACCCCAAACAATAAGATATACCCTAGAAAATATTTTAAAATCCCAATTATGCATAAACGATTTATCGTACGAACAAACACTAAATCGTCGGAAAGAATGTGCTAACAGTTTAAAATACACTATAGAAGTATTCTACTATATTGTTTTTAGTGTGTTTTGTAGTGTGCAACCAAATGATCATTAAGGTGGATCAGTAGAAGCTTACATTATTCCTGAAAGCAAACGACAAACGATACCTTATATATATATATATAGTTATGAATTCCTAATAATTTTAATTCATAACTTATACAATTATACAACAGAGCTATATAGTCACAAGGCACGACTATTTCTAAATCTAGGAAGATGAATAACTGACACATTCGGGATGCAAAACGATGAGACACATTTACCCAACTGTAATTATGGAATAATAAAGGGTACAACAACGGTGATAAACCAAAAGGAAGCTAATATCTAGTAGTTTTGAATAAACTGAGCATTGGGTAGATTGTTATAAATAAATAATATAATAATAATATAATAAGAAGTGGCTTACACTGAGTCACGAAACGTCAAAAAATCTAATTTTTCTACCCATTGGGATATTACAAATATATTATTTATTTATAATATCCAGTAGCTTATAAGAAGTCACAAAACAACTTTCAAAAAATGTAAGACATTGATTTTGCGTGCTATCGCGTTTCTCAACTTCGACACTTGCATAAAACTGACAGTTTTAGTGCTAAATTCATAACACACATACCATCGGTTCTGCTGTTTATAACAGTAGAGGGATAACCAATCTCAGAAATATGAACACCCAACTTGGGTCATTTTCAAATATGATTCGAGATAATGGAGTTTCTTTTATATAGATTAATACAATATAAACAGATTTAACATGATAAGAACTATAGGAAAGTAAAACTTGCTTTGCAGGAATAAACAGCGTTAGGTCAGTCAAAAGAAATTAATGAAACTGAGGAAAAAAGTATGTGATTATGTTATATTTAGGACTAGGGAGAGGACAAAGAGTGCGTACGTTTGTGTGACTATGTCCAAGTTACAAGTTTAGGTTTATAAGTCAACAGATTATGAAAACCTTGCATACTCTAGTCAGAAAATTCAGGCTTTTCTACAAAGGCAAGATTAACACTAGTTGGCTTAGTAAGGTGATATCATTACTTGGTCTAGTCACCCTTACGCACTTTGTAACTCTTCTTGATACCATTCTACGTAAAATGCTGAAGTAGGTGGTTGTAGAGAATGTATAACCAACCACCTTAGTAGATGTAAGTTGGTAGCCGCTTTAACCAACTAACCACCTTTTACAACAATAATTTGACGATACTCATGAATAAATATTTGCAATAAAAGCATGTCTACTCAGATTTTACAGCCTCCAAATAATACAGAATAGACTTCTGAGTAGCATACTGACTGTTTGCAGACAAACGTTTTGCTCGCAACACGTTAATCGTAGCTATCACTCACGAACCCACATTCAGAAAACATTTGGAATGGTGGATTTAGAACATTGAACTATGTCACTTTCGAAAAACCCGCGAATAACATTTAGTGAGTGAAGTTAACTGTTACCCTCCAGTTGAACATACATCTTTTGGTTAGTTTGAAATTCTAATCCTCACTAACACAAAATATCTAGGTTACTACCAAACGCTACGAATTAAATTAAATTCCCTGAAAAAGACATTGAAGACAGTAACGTAACTAATACAAAACAGTGGAAAAAACCGTTAGAATGAGTAGAAAACTTACAGCACACGCATGACGGGCTTTTTGATTACCCGGGTCTAACCGTAAAATTTTTTGATAGTCTTCAAGTGCGTCTGACAGTCTGTCCTTGCTTTCCAACAAAGTGGCACGTCGCTCCAAGCATTTGACGTAATCTGGTTGTAAATTCAATGATTCATTACAGTCCAAGATTGCTGCTTCGGGAGAATCCTACTTTTTAAAGAAAGAAGTTTAGCTAAGCTAACAAACAAGTTCAAATATTAGTTACTTCAACTAGTTATTAGAAACAAACAGATGAGACCAAAATTTTGAAATTTCAACCCATTTGAACTCATGAAGTACTAACAAAACCGTACAAAATTTCCCTACCATGAAACTGTTTTATGACTCGTCTAATTTATCCTGACTTACTCTACAGGATTAGTTGCGTGCTTTTTACTTAACATACCTCAAACGATTAAATAACCGGTTTGGACTTTCACTATATTTAAGCTTTTTATGGAACAAAGATATCCATGTAGCCAACGTTTACACTTTTTGTCAGAATGAGAGCTGCAAACAGATCAATCGCTTATTCTATGTGCGTGCTTCTTCGAAATAAATGTTTGGTCTATCAATTCTTAGCAAACTGCGAAAAGCAGACTTATGTGACGTTTTAGAATCCTCCTGATCTACATGAAATATCCTTACAAACTCTATAAAGCACACAATGTGGCGTGACGGTTCCAAAACAAAAATAACGGGTTAGCTTTAGAGTTAACTATACAGTACATATTTGAGGATAACATGGTCAATACAACCAGGTCAATATGCTGTCCTGATCCCAATATCGTTTTATATTATCTACAAAATGTTGGGTTAGTGTGAACAACCCTATAATACGATTGTGGAATGAGGTAATTTGTTACCTATAGCAGGTTTTTGGAACATAAAATAGGACTCTATGAAAAGGATAATTCAGGAAAGCACAAGATAAAAGGCACCTGCATGGATCCCTATAGTCAACAAATGTTCCCCTCAAAAAAACTACCTGCGAACATGACCGAACCATGAGTATCTTTTCTTATTTGTATAAAACCACAAAATCGTTGTCTATTAACAGTTTACGTAGATTTATAATTGTATAACCACTCAAATAAGACAAATTCTTATATGAGTCCTTAAAAAACTATGGTTTCAAGAGACAAAATGATGTTCTCACATCGATGAATTAGTATTGTGCATTCCTTGATCCGGAAACGGAACACCTACGTATAACCCGGCAAGGTCGATTGACTAGATATAGATATATCGTAATATAATTATCTACGCACAAGTTATTTACCAGCAACTGTTATTTACTGACTAAACAGGCTGACATTTGTTGCTTTGAGGAACCCATACAAGGTGGTTACACCGATAAGGCAGAAACTTCTTGAACATCTGGTTCCAATCCACAGCAACTAACTTGGTTTAAGAGAACGAGTAGTATATATGACTTAAAGCTGATTATGTAGACTAGCACTTAAAGCATAGGCTTTATAAGAACTCACGCATTTTGTATATATATTGCTAGTCATAATCACACCAATCCAGGTTTTGATCACGAACGATTAGGTATTTGGTGAGACAAAAAGCACATTCGTAAGTTTGAATGGAATGAAAAGGAACGTAGTTTATCATGTTAGTATGAGTAACTTAGCGAATACTACTTCAAATTTGTACAGAATAAATGTGGTTGAGTACTTATAATGACCATAAAAGATACATGTAAGATAAATTCCTTTGCAAAAAGAACAAGACAAATTATAGTCATACTCTGGTAATTAAGATGCAAAACTTATAATAACTATACAGCGATTCATTTCGATTATAAAAGAACAAGGTGAAGACGCACAAAGAAATGTAGATAACTAACCAGTTTAATATGACATGCAGCTCTATTGGCATAAATCACAGAGCGTTCAACGCCACATTTAAACGGACAAAGGTCAAGAGCTTCCGTGTATTTCATTAAAGCCTCATTAAAAGAGCCAGACTTAAAAAAAGCATTTCCCTTATCTTTTGTGGCAACTGCAATATCCCTTCGTTCCTAACCTAAATATTATAACAATGAAATTCAAACCTCAATTTCTTGAACCGTTAGTGATTCTTCTTCTAGTTTTTTGTCTTCAATTGTTTTCTCTTCTCCTCCATTATTTTCCGAGAATGTGTCAAAGCTTACAGCCTCTTTAAAATCTGTAGAGGATTCTGGTGGTGAACCTGGAGAGAAGTCCTGGGCATCAACAAACTCATCCGAACATGAAGACATGTGACCTTCAGCTTTGATACGCGCCAAGGTTATTTCCAGAATCCCGCAGTCAACCTTCGGTCTTCACCAAAATAGATATTAGGTTGGTAAATCTCTGTTAATCCTGACAACTCTTTTTCCAGTGAAGGTCCAGCTTTTCCTTGAAAATATTTACTGATGGAGCCGATACCACTTGTTCGGGTAAGGCGTTCCAGTCATTGACCATTCGGTGAGAAAAACAGGACCTCATTTTGAGTTTATTCGATCGAAATGTGTGAACCTTCGTGCTGCGACCTTGGAGATAACCAGTGCAGGAGGGAGCAACAAGATAAAAAATATTAACACCTTAATCATAATTAAAGATACCAAATGCTAGTAAAAGGTCCCCTCGTTTCTTACAATACGACAAGGGGAAGAGGTTTAGGCGTTTTACATGCTCAAGGTAAAGCAGTTCAGTTAGACCCTTCACTAATTTCGTTCCCACGCATTTACCACGCTCAAGTTCGTTAGTATCCTTTATCAGACATGAGCTAGCTGCTTGGATACAGTGCTTCAAGTGTGGTCTTACATAGGTGGAATATAAAGTTCCAAACATCTCGTCAAAGCATTTGAATGCTCGACGAAGTGACTGCAACGCTCGATAACTTTTGACATCAGCTGCTTTGCAGTGTGTAGTTGTTTTTAAGTCATGACTTTTTATTATTCCTAAGTCTTTATGTTAGTGAACACGTGGAAGAGATGTACCATCAATTGTATACTGGTAACTATTACCGTGCCTGATGTGCATGATCACACTTTTCCTAGAACTAACTTCTAAGCCCCAACATTGAGACGATCTAACCAATTCGTCTACGTCAGCTTGGAGATCAAAATGATCAGCCTCACTTCTTATTGTTCTCCAGATTTTGGCATTGTTTGCAAACAATAATGTCAACTACCTAAACGATCGCGGTAATTCATTAACGTAGAGAAGGAAAAGTAGGGGGCCTAAGACGATACATTGGGATAACTCCACTTTTGACAGGCTTCCATTCAGATAACGTTACACTCTGTCTGCAGTCACATAAGAAGTTTCCTATCCATTCCTGTATAGCACCCGTTATTCCGAAGCTCGAGAGCTTCTGCATAAGACCCTTATATGAAAACTTAATAAACGCTTAGCTAAAATCTATGAATATCACATCGACAGACAGGCCGTTATCTAGGGATGCTGTCCAATCCTCTATCGCAACAAGTAAGTTACTCAAGGATGAACGCTTGTTACGAAACACATGCTGCTCGGGAGTTGACAGATTGTACGAATCCATGTGACTTAGTAACTTAACTCGAATTATCTTTTCAAGTAACTTAACGATTATGCTGGTTAGGCTGACAGGTCGGCAGTTAGATACGATCCGTCTCTGATCATCCTTAGACATAGGACTAACTATAGCGGCTTTCCAGTCTCCAGGTAGTTGAGCGAGTGAAAGGGAGCGTCGCGAGCGGTCTTGAAATAATGTCCGCAAGCGACGACAGCAGGCATCGATGTAACCCATCGGGGCCCGGTATCTTACAAGGTCTGAGGCTAGTTACCAATGGGAGGACAGCTTTCTCAGTCATACGTACAGATCCTATGGCTGGTCCCTCTGTGTAATCCGGACAATTAGTTGTAGCACTGCACGCAGAGTAGACTTCACTAAAATAGTTTGAAAAGTCTCAGCTTTTGCTAGATCAGATTCAGCTAGTAAATCTGAATTTTCGTGTAACAGTAACACATAAATAGCATCACTACGTTTTTTTCACCGCTTAACGTACGAAAATAATCGCCTCAGACAAGTACGGCTATCATATGTCCACTGTCGTTCGTAGGTGGTATGGGGTTTAGCTATAGTCTTTTCGCATATATTCCGGATTTTTTTATATTTGCACTTAAATGATGTCTGTCCTGTTGACAAGAATAAGTCCCAGAAGGGTTCCCTGCGCTTCAACAACTTCCGGGTTTCCTCATTAATCCATGGAAGGCAATGTGATAGCTTACGTGTTGACCATGGGATAAACGGTTGTGTTACGGACTCCAATTTAGCCTTGAACTCATTCCATTCGTCTTCGATCGATCAGTCAGCATTGACTGACGAGTCACTCGAGATAGCAAAGTCTCTGATTGCCGGGATATTAACTCTCCAGATATTAGGACGGGGTGAGGCAGATGCAAATTCTATGCCATGTGTCCGGAGCTTAAAGGTCAGTACAAGGTGATCACTATTCACTAGTAGGGGAAGGTGTTGAATGTCGACAACATCTTCACAGTGGTGTGTGAGGACAAGGTCCAGCAATGATGTGTCATGTTCCAAGCCAATATGTGCCGGTTTTGCTAAAGATTGTACAAGTGCACACTGAATAGTTGTTGATAGAAGTTCGCTTTCGAAACCCGCACCTGAAACTGTGAATTCTACCCAGTTGATATGTGGTGTGTCGAAGTCTCCAATGATGAGACAACATTCTGTCTTACTCTGAGAACAGATGTGTCTAATGATAAAGTCGTCAGCAGGACAACACGGACTACGATATATTCCTCCTACAGTTACTAACCCGTTTCTAGATCTAATTGTACAATATACTACCTCACATGTACCACTAACATGCGCCTCCAATATGACCGATTGTATGTGAAAGTTTTCCCTAACACATAACATTACGCCTCCTCCCTTGCGACTTATAACTCTATCACTTCCGATACAGATGTAGTCTGAGATTATGGGAGAACAGTCTATATCTACAGTAAGCCAAGTGTCTGTGACAACAGTTATATCGGGATTTAATTCATCGAAGACTACGGGCATTCGTGTAGCACACATTTAAGGTGTTTCGAGAATCCTACGTTCTACCCATACAGGTCTCGGAAGCATTGGCTTGCAAGACCTGAATATCTGAAAACCCTTAATCTTAAGGTTCGTTTCGCCATTTAGCTTTCGATTTCTTAACTTTGTAAGAGCTTTCTTCCACTTGATCCGATCCTCAAGTGGCCAATCTGGTTGACTACGAATATTTGTGTGTCACTCAGCATTACGTCTCTTTCCTCAAAACTCCCGAGTACTAACTTCAAAATCCTTCTTTGTTGGGTCTCGCCTCCAACCCATTTAGGACCGAAACAGTAAATTTAACCCAAGAAGAAACAATACCGCTGTCCTTTTTAAATAGCGAACAACTGTAAATATTTCCAAGCTTCTGTCAGCTTCGTGTCAGTTTCGACAATATTCAGTTTAGTCATAGCCTAGATCAACAAATGAATGATGAGCTTGGTCACATAGTTTGGAAAATAAAAGGATGCTTAGTTTATAGGTGTGTTATCATCTGTCTACCATCCCTAAGACGACACATTCTAGCTCGCTTTTACATATTGTATGGAGAATTTATATTGATATTATCCTAAACCACAAAAGCTCTTTCAGCATATGTTTTCATGATTGCAGAAAAGATGCTTGTAGTACTTTAAAGTGCGAAATTTTTTTAAAACGTTGCTTGATATAAGAGTTAGGAACGGTCTACAACCCAAACTCCTTTTATCCAAGCTCAGACGATTTCAGCGTCCACCTTTAATTACTGTTAATAGTTTTAGTGGATAACCACGGATCTTAGTAGTGCAATATATTAATTGAAAGCGGCCTTATTTTGTTCCATATTCTATAAGACAAAGATTAGATGAAGTCAAGTGCACTTCGTAAGTCTTCAGCTTCAGTCAAAAAAACACCCTAGATTGCTTTTTAGTACAGTTTATATTATCACGTTCTTAAGATGTGTTTGTGTATGATTCTGATGAAATCTCATCAAGCTGCTGAAATTTTAACAGAATATTCTTATTAAAGCTGGATGCATACTGTAGCAGTCAGTATAAGATTTCTAGTAGTACAAAACTGAAACAGACAAACATGCTTAACCGTCTATGGAGTTTTCATACTGTTGACGTCATGAATGGACTACACTACAATTTTAAGATCGTGTAGATCACCAACGTAGATGATCAATGTCGAATGGTTGGGGGCCTACTCCAGTTACACGGGAGTGGTGTGACAAACCATATAACTTTGAAGTCAGACCTCGTGGTCAGCACCTAACGTGTATTACCCCTTCAACATATCAAAGTACTATGGCTGCTTCGAAGACCAAATAACACAAAGGACATTATAACGTAGATATATTGGTATGAATAAATACGGAGAATTTAGTGGGACCACCACCGCATGCGCCAGTCCATGGCACACGATCGACTGATGTGCGTTGGTTGCCTTTGACCCTGACGGGGACCGACGATCTGTTCGATATTCAGTGACCCAACTGCCGGATGACATATCTAGGACTCAGTGACATTTCACTGGCCCTACAATCTTTAGGCAATTTATTTGAAGTTGATCAGCTTAGGAATTCATGGACAGACAGAAATTTTCTCAATACATATTTTCATTGTCTTAGATTAGGGATGCCCATATAAGTTTGTTTCTTCCGTACTCTAGGATAGGAGACAATGGACTGAATGTCTGTGATGTCTGTGCACAACAATGATTCCTCGGTACATTGTTCCGTAGTAACTTCTAATTCCAAATATAATACGTTCATTTGTGCTTATCGAGTTCTATCTCCCTTAATCTGAACTGTTTTGGAAATTCTTAGTTATTCATCAACTCAACTACTACTTATGTTAACCTATTGGTAGGGAAACTAGACATTCCTGTCCTCTGCTTAGCACCTTATTTTCAGAACCTAATAACGCAATAATCTGTCTCAAAGTAATGAAACAATGTAGTTTTTTTAAAATCAGATTGCAATTAAAAGGATTGAAATTCCGAAAGCATGATCTTAAAGAACATAATATTGGCTTCAAATGTGGTCACAATGTCAATTGTATTCATGATAAAAGTTACTAAGTTACCTGTTATTTTTAGATAATAACCAGTACTTGTGTATATGTCTTTCCATTTTCCTCTTTTGTCCGTTAAAATCCTACTTTGAATTCCTGATACATACTACTTATATTTTTCTGTACAAGTAGTACGCACCACACAACCACATAAATGATGAAGACAAAAAGTAGTTGATTGAACCTATAAGCATGTGTTTTGAATCAATTTTCTCTTTTCCCACATTCGTATTTCTAGAATGAACATAGTAATATAAATGATCATAATATGCAACAAATACGAACAAAGTATTTGGTGAAATTCACTCTATCGTTAAATATGGTCAATATAGTTAACATGGTGTTACTCTTATCATTAAAATAAATTATTCTTCATATGACTATTTTAACTAAATGTTTACTAAAGAAAGTCATCAGATATCAGAACTTTCTACTATTTTAATACAACTCTTTTGATCTAACCAACCTTGATAAAAACAAATGCATAATTTTTCTAAATACTCAATTTTGTCCAAAATGAATTGACTTTTCCTTTGAAACAACCAATGCTGATGTAGAGTGATGTCATATCAATGAAATAATCCTGATTTTATACCAACAGATTGTAATGATTTATTGTTCATATTTACATGTTTTACCTTACTAATCTTCAGCTCAACGACTTTGAGTTTGTACTTGATAAAACTCAGTCTACTCAGATAAATAAGTTTGCCTACTGATAAACTAGTAAGTAGTAAACATTCGAAAGCAACATATACAGTATTGAAGATATCCCAATTTAAACATGTAGAAAAAAATTGATTACTTAGTTTGGAAATACTGGTGTACCTAAAAATCATTGGAATTATTTCTGGAAATCCAGTTTGTGCTATCACTTTGGAATTTAGTTGGGAAAGGACGCTGAATTAAAATGAAATAAACAAATAACATTTTTGTATGAACTTTATTTTCAGACAGTTTATGAAGTCTGAAACAGTTATTACTTTTCTGTATTTGAGTAAGTCCATACATTTCGATTATCTTATTCGGACTAAACAGAGAAGGGAAATTACCTGGTTAACGCTTAGTATTCTTAAAGAAGACTTTCCGTCCATAATCATAAACTTATCTGATTATAACTTTACAATGAACATGGTATCCACAAGTATACTGACGTCGAAACGTCCGCCGTAATGTTTGTCGTATTAGACATTGTTAAGTCATGTAAAAATGCAATTTCACTGATAACCCTTCTTAAATCTGTTTTTTTTTCGTTTAAAAAATTGGTATTAATATGGTAAACAGTGAAGACGGTTCACTGAAAAAATTGGGACAAAATAATTATTGGATCATAAAATGAAATTACGAAAATCACCTTTTTGTGCTGATTTATTTCAAATTTTCTCACCAATAGTCAGTCTTTATATCAATCAATAATACCAGAATATTTAACTGGAAAAATGTTGATTAATCAGTGAATCCAGCATAAGATTGAACATAGTAATAATCATGAAATAACATTGAAACAAGTGTAATCTCAACTTATAATTCACACTTGCCTGCTCTCTAATCAACAAATTTTCACACCTTCCCCCTTTGTACTCCTTTAAACTATCGCCTAATAGTATTATTAATTTTAAAAATGATATAATTAAGTACTATTATTTTAAGGTGAATATAAAAGCAAACAATTTGGTCAGTGGTTATCATGTTAATAAGAATGGGTTCTAGTAATCATGCTACCACTTGTATAGAATCTAGTTCCCATTTGCTGTTAACCAAAGATATTTTATTTCTAAACATGCTATACATTTATATATTTGGGCGATAAAAGTGTGTCTGTGGACATACTGAGCACGTATTTTTATAATATTTAAACTTATCAATAGTTTCTGGATTATTATGGTCACACCTTCAAAGTATATCGTTAGGGGTAGAGAAAAAAAGCTGCAATTGTTTCACTGTCAACCGTAACTATGGATCCAAAAGACCTTGGAGAACTACCTACCAATGGGTCAGAAAGGACAGTTGAAGATTGTCTAGGGTGTCTTAATTCTTCATGTTTATCAAATAATTTAGAGGGTGTTAACATTTCTGGTCACTTCGTAAATTCTATTCGGAGGAAATCTTACATTTTTTGCAGAAACTTGCATATCTTGCTCACCAAGCCAATTGTAGTTTTGAAATAGGCCAAGACTGTAATTTATGGGTGGGATTTGAGCGATACCGAAGTAACCTTGAGAATCTCCAACCGATTACTAGATTTAAATAGGGTTATGAATTAGTGTCAGGAACTGGACAAGGGGTTGTGTCTAGAAGTTACAATTAGGAATTAAAGTTAGAATTTCCATCATGAAATTACATCATTTTTTTTATGTTGGTTTGTTCTCTGAGCTGGATGGTTTGGTCGTGCAAACCATCCAGCTCAGAGAACAA
>NC_031495.1:24914419-25022946 GCF_000237925.1 Schistosoma mansoni
AACCATCCAGCTCAGAGAACAAACCAACATCAAAATCACCCACCTGAGCTACAAATCTTCTCCACCATCTCAAAATTACATCATTTATAATGCCAAAATGCTATTTAACCATATGGTTATATGAATTCCATGCTAAAACTCAAGATGTGCTATCTGAAATCTGACTGTTTCGTCCACGCACTGTAGTAATACTCTCAAACCACTTTGGAATCGTTATAACCGAAGATAAAATTATGGGTAACTTCAGGGAACTATTTATAGACTGTTATTATACATATATTCTCATTGAACAACTGTTAAGTAACTAGATAATATTTATTTATATTCCTTCAATCTCAAAGTGTAGAAAAACTGCAACAAAACTACGTTATTTTGAACCTAATGAATCATCAGAGACGATTTAAATTCCTCCAAAAAGTTATTGGTCGCAAGTTATCATCAAAACCATTACAATTTACGATGACCGAGTAGATGATGATAAAAAAAATATTACATTAACGAGACACTTATCAACAACAAATACGTTTGTTCCCCTCATTAATTCACCTCACACAAAGCCCCAAGAATATCAAAAGATAAAATGAAATATCTGAAGTTTAAATCTTATTATCAAATGTCTAGGATGAATGGGTTTAGAAAATTTTGATATACGCATTAAATCTGGAAAATGATTTTGATAAAAATTACTTTTCTGATTCTAATAACTGAATCGTCATTGTAACACTAGATTTATTGTATCTGTAGTTTTCAGTATTCTTATATACATCATATTGATTTTCATCGTCTACGAAAATTATATTATTATCTGTCGAGTAATTGTGATTCTGATAACCTAGGACAGACCGTTGAAATGCCGACAAATAAAATTACTAATCTTGGGAATTGTACAAACTTGCTAATTATGTGTACGTGTACAATATAACTGTGTTATTTACATTGTATTCTTAATCGTTGGATTAAATAAGTGTTATTTGTTATCATGTAATCCTATTCATGCTAAGACACCAAGTTAATGAAGAAATTTGTACTCCTTCGCATAAGTCCTCAGTAATCTTTACCAATTCATCAATATTTGTTGGATATTCTATGACAAACTAAGTAGCTATACCTGGTAAAGAAGAAATGCCTGTTACCAATACTTTGGCCTCCCAGCAGACTTGTCATGCGACTTTCTAGCTGTAACAGTTTAACATTATTCAGTTGAACTTCCTTAAGGAGGTTATCCCTTGTTTATTGATCGTCTAAAAAGAGATGGGTTTAATTAATACATGACTTAAAGAATCATATGGTGCATCCGGATTAGTTTTCAGTAAGGCATCATGAACTAATTCTGTTATTTCTTCTGGAAATAACGAGATGGTTCAACCAAATTTTACATTCCGAGACATAGCATGGTTTGCAAGAAAATAATTCTCAAGAATTACGAACCATAATAATGAATCGGACTTCATCGGGTTTACCAACACAGTCTGACACCAAACGTTAATAATCCTAACTACCTTTGACTAACTACATTGTTGAACCATCCAGCCTTAAGAACATGATAGCGAAAGGTTAAATATGAATGGTTCTCGGGGAAATTATATTTAAAGCTCACTCCAAACCAAAGTGAGATGATCATGTAAGATATCAAACTTGATGAAATAGCTTAGAAAGTTCTCAGGTAATCCATGAACAAAAAAACAAAGACCAGAAATATATACCACTGACAAAAGTTCATCAACACCTTAAAAAAAGCAAGAAATGAGATTGGTACAAACTAATCTATGATGCTGGAACTTTGTGTTTCATATTACGTCCCTGACAGTCCATTTTAGCATTGCTTCTTATCTTTTTTGAAGTATATTATGATCGGTTAGACGCATTCCAGATAACTAGATTTATTGTTACCTTCATACGCTTAAATCAAGATTTCAGACAAAAGCATATGTCGTTCTAGTAATTTTGACTCTATTTGGTCTGTCATTAAACTCTTATTAAGAATGAAGAAACTGGCTAAATTACTTTGGACCAACTTATAAAAATTCATGCGAAATTTGTAAGCATTGAAGTGATTTTCAAGAAATATTCAGTACCATTGAAACTAACAACTATTGAAATACTGGAAGCACATGACGGCCGTTTCGTCCTAGTATAGGAATTCTTAAGAGTGTGCAGCCACGATCAGGCATGCGGGATTTGGACCAATGATCTTCGGTCTCACTTGAACGTTTACCCACTAGACCACTCAGCTGGCATCCAACGATGTTAATGTCTTACTTCAATCGATCTGAGATGTTGAGCAAACATTACTGAAAACCTGTAATGGTGGTCTAACATTGATCGGTTTATGAGCTCAGTGAAATTCAACAATCTCCACAACCCCATACTAAGAACCATATTTTTTAGTTGAATACAAATCATGTTCAAACATTTTCAGTTTAAAAGCTATTCGGTCACTGACAAACTAACCAAAAAATTGTAATTTTCTAAAAAAAAATCTATCGACATCCAACACAATTTGCCATTTTAGCATATCAAAATGTAGAATTCCGGTGTAGTCATCTCAATTCTTTCGACGCATTGAGTAGTGTATATTTTAGCCAAATGACCCTAGATTAAATTTCTCTGTGGTAAATGTACCCTCATTGTCAAAATAATACTTTATTTCATCTTGTAAACAAAGTGATTCCATTAAAAAGAAACTCGTTTTCTACGTTAGACACTTTTAATAAAACAAACAAAATGGATTACAATCCATTAGAAATATTTTGTTTCGTGACCACTAATAATTTTAAAAGAACAAAGAGGACAGTAGAAATAGTAGTAAAGATTTACAAGCATGAATTTATTGATCAGTCTATATAACTTAACCTTCAACCGTTTCAACTGCTATTCATGTTACAGCTTGTCTTTATAATGATTTTTAAAAAATTGTTTAACAGTAATAAAACAATTAAAAACAACCAAAAACTTAACATTCCCATAGATTGTGTATCTGTTCATTAAAGGAAGCTAGAGATCAGTAGGAAAAATAATTAGACGAAAATACGTGATATTTGGAGAAGAATTATCGATCGCATGAAAACAACTTCACCTCTCTTAGTAACTGCTGTGGTATTAATAAAGAAAACTTTCTGTCTAATATATAAAGGTTATCAACTAACATTCATGTACAATATTTTATTTATGCTTTATTTTATGTGTCTTAAAGTTGGTGTACCATGTTCATTTATTTACTGAAAATAAGCTAATTTCTGGTTCACATGTTTATTACATGATGCCAATAGGTTATTATTTGATAGATGAATGCCCAGTTAAAATTGAGGTGATTACCGAGGAACTGATAGACAACTTGAACAGATACAAATACTTACTAACTTACGCCTGTTACCTCTCATGGAGGAGTAAAGGCCAACCACCAACATTCTACATACAAATTTCTCCTGCGCTCTCCTATCCACTTATTTCCACTTCATATTTATCTTTCTCATGTCTGATCCATGTTCTCAATGAAATGTGTTCTTTGGTCCTCCACTTCACAGCTTCCCTTCAGTATTCAGGGGAAGATCTTGTCCAATGATGCAGTTTCATGATTTCCTCAATGTACTTCCTATCCACTTACATCGTATTTTCCAAATCAACTACTCAGCTCCAACCTGGTTTATTCTCTCACACAGTAGGCTATTCATCATGGTATCCGGTCAACGGACATTCAGTATCTTATGTAGATAATTGTTTATAAATACATGTACATTTTTCATCATGGTTGTGGTAGTTCTCCAAGTTTCAGCTCTGTACAATAGAACTGTCTCGATGTTCATATTGAAGATTCTCACTCCCATGTTGGTTTGAAGACAGTTGTTTTCATTTCCATATTCTATTCAACCGTAGGAATTCCGTCATTGCGTTGTCAATTCTCACCTTTACGTCTGCTTCGGATCCTCCACGTTCATCGATGATGCTTACCACGTACGTGAACGATTCCACATCCTCTCCATCAAGTGTGATTGTGTTGGTGTTCTCAGTGTTGTACTTGAGAATCTTTGTTTTTCTCTTGTGTATGTTGAGGCATACTGATGCAGAGACTTCTGCTACACTAGTTGATTTGATCTGCATTTGTTGGTGTGTATGGAATAGAAGGCTCAGATCTTCTGAGAGATCCAAGTCGTCTAGTTGATTCCGAGCTGTCCGTTGTATTCTGTGCTTCTCCTTCGATGTTGATGTCTTTATAATGCAGTCAACGACGAGAAGAAAGAGAAAGGGTGAGAGTGATCAGTATTGTGTGACTCCGATCTTTACTTGGAATGCATCTGTCAACTGTCCACCATGCACGACTTTACAGTGTAGTCCATCGTATGAATTCCGTATGATGTTGACGATTTTCTCAGGTATACCATAGCGTCGAAGAAGTTTCCATAATGTCCTCTTATCCACACTGTAGAATGCTTTCTCATAGTCAATCACAATCTTATATTCGTTTATCCAAGGTTGATCTGTATAACACAACCAATGACCACGATAAGCGCTTCAGAATTATATATATATATATATATATATATATATATATATATATATATATCAAGTAACCTATGTAATATTTATTAAACGGATAATTATTCTACCTACACGTACTCATGGGTTAATAGTGGTAGTCTGATGACTAGATGAACAATGTGAAAAAACAATAGAAATTCCATTCTGAATAATTTATGCCAAACTGTACCAGTATTTTTGTGGTAGATCCGATATAATCTTACTGATTTAACTGACCTGATTATAAAAAGGAAGACAAAAATACTTTTCATATGAATGGTTTTAATGAATTATTGATACCTTATCATAATGACTTGTAGGCAATGTATAGTAAGTAATTATTCCAACAATGGCATTTTCGAGTACTCTTGGTAAAAGAAAAATGAAAAAGATCGATTTCTTGAATGAAATACATCATGTTTTAATTTATTCAGTCGATAACTACTTGATTGAAGTTAAACATTATCAGCGTTGGATGCCAACTCAGTGGTCTAAAGATTAAGCGTTCACGCACGAGATCAAAGGTCATGGGTTCGAATCCCAAATGCAGGATCTTTCAGAAGCGTTCATTCAATGCTTACTGGTTTCCAATAGATATTTTACTTAAATCGGCTCATGATTTCAATGAAATTCAACAATCTCCACAACCCTTTACAAATAACTAATAATTTTGTTAGTCGTAATTCAGTACAACCGAAATTTATTTCAACTGGCTTCTTCATAATCAATGATTATAAATGTAGGTCTGAATAATTACCTAATTAGTTGTATAGATTAGTTCTCTGTTTAGATGGTGATTTCATTTAGAGAAACATTGGAAATTAGGAAGTATTGAACAGGCCTTTTGTCTCAGTTTTAGGGTCATAGGAAATGAGTTCGAAATTCAGTGGTCTGCCTGAAGGATTATCTGGCTAGGACTCAGTGATATTTCAGTGGCCCTACATGTTCATTAGGAATTTATTAGTCAGGTAATTAACGTTGTTTACTAAAAACAAGATGTAACTATCAACTGCAATTTTTTTTCTAGCAGTAAATAATATGCACTAACATTGTTACAAGTGGACGGAATATCGTCCTCCTAAGACAGGCATCATCAAAGGTTAGTTATCTTTTAGAACTATCACTTATAATTTACTTTCGATTGTTAAACTTATCGACTGATGAAAATTTAAATCTTACAAAACAATTTCGGCAACTTTTTGTGATCCATTTTTTAGGGAGTCGTCCAATTGATGAAATCTTTTAGGTAGATAATTCATATGGTAACTGTTATTTGATACACATTTATCTCTAGGTTTACAAACGATATTTCGCATTCCTTTTTATCATAATATTAAACTACAATATTACACGTATTTCATTTTCAGTTGTTTCATACTACTCAGTATTCTGAGCAGTATCATCTGTATGTACCTCCACAGATCTTAAATTCTGTTTTTAATCATTTAAAACAATTTTAAATACTCTTAAGATGAAGTAGTAAATTTATCCAAGGTATTTCATGCTGTTTCTTTCGAAAATCTGGACATGGCAACAACGATAATATTTGAAGAATACTGTGGATTCATTGTATTTCATTGCTTTCTCTTCAGCTACATACAAGTAAATATTTTTGATTATTCCTAATCGTATACATAGTTCCCCTTATCATTTAGAAAGGAGCAAAAACAAAGATTCTAGCAGTTTAATAGGTCTAAGGGGAACGTCATGTTTGTGAACTTTTGTAAAACATACATGTGAGGTAGACGTAAGCCCCGTTGAATTTTTTTTGGATTTATCTACCTTGAATATCACTTGATCGTCTAGGACTGACTTCATCTTAGTGATATAATCAGCTGTATTCATTAACACGATAACTGAACCTTTATCCGATCGTAAGATCATTACCACCTAATCGATAAGATAATCTTAAATTTAATTTAAAACAATTAATTCCTTTGATAAATTTCGATACTACAATTAGAAGATGAAGCTTATCAGAATTATGTGATATATATTTGATATTATGTGTGATCAGATTGTTCGAAATGTACTACACAAATATATATTACATAATTCTGATAACTTTTGTCTTTCCATTAAATTCAATTGTCAATCAGTAATGGATAAGTTGCGTGTTGTGTGAAAGAAGTTAAGAATTAAAGTTTTTAAAAGAGAATTCACTTTATAACTGTTCAAGGTAATAGTTCTATTCACTAAATTATAATTAAATTTAGTTGATAAAAGAGATTAAAATGTTATTAAAGCAGTTGAAGACTAATCGCTAACACTTTTTAAATACAAAAGTCATGTTTAAGCCTTCTGATTGAGATGAATTCTGCAAACTTTAATAACATGATGTTTGGCTATTTGTTGATAACTTTGAGTGAGTTCATTAGATCCACATTATGCCCCATCTCAGATAGCATGCTTATTGAATTTCTCTGTGGATGGCGTCAAGTCTTGATTGACTATGATCACCACTACAATAAGATTACGCGCCCGAAAACGACTTGGTCTCTTTGATAACTCGCAAACCAGAAGACTGTAACTGGTCCAGATAGAGTATATTTATTGGCAATCTCGTGGTATCGAAAGAATACCGAGACGTGCCAACAAGTACAGGCAATAAGGGCAGAGTGTAAGAAAGTTAGAACGGACAAGGCGGGCGACCGAACGAAAAGTGACTTTGATACAGTCAAACAACAACGAGTACAATAAAACAATCACTGGTACAATTGGTTATAATAATAATTGTTTCCATTATTCCAATCGTGTTCTCGTCGAGAAAAGCAGGTCACTACACACCATTCATTTTTCGAACAAAATCAAACACAAGTTTCATGATCATCTTAGCAATTTTTAGCAAGTAATTGATCTCAATTTATCCTATGGAAATTGATGGACTATATATACTACTTACCTAATACTCTATGCGTAATCTTGTTTTTGAATTATTATCTACAAGAATATGGATGTGCTATCAAATAAACATTATCATCCTACTTGCTAATAACCTGGATTCTTTTTAATATTCAAACAGCTATTCTAAGTAGAAAAGAAAACAATTTAAAAATAAACATACACATTCTCTACTTGTTGTTTGTTTATTGTTATCGTTTATATTTCTGTATCTATTTATTTGTCACCTATGTGTTTGTTTGACCTTGCCCCAATTAATTTTGACCATACTATCATTAAGAGTTGATTTCAAAATCAATCGTAGTGATTATGTTATATCTGAAGTGATTAAATATGACAAATATTGAAGATAACAATGGTAGCGTATAGGGTTTATTGAATAACCTACCTCGATATTTATTGGTAGATTATGCAAAGATGGTTTGCATAAATTTAACTCTATCGAAAAGGAACAACATTAAAAAAATACTTATTTAGTCATCATGTCTTAGCAACAAAACATTCAATGAATATAACTCATTATTCCAGTTAAAAGATAAAGCTTATTTGTGATTTGAGTAGTTTATCATTAAAACTAAAAATATTGCTAAACCTTACAAATCCATGAAAGAACTAAACAATACAGAAAACAACTCGTACAATCAATCAACTACTTATTATTAATGAACATTTTTATACACCATTAGAGTATGAGTCCATCATCTCAACCATCCTCATTTTAATATTGAAGACAATCATTACAATAATCAATTAATTGTTAAGATCATATTAGATTTTCAAGAGAGATGTTATTCTTTCTGCACAGTATTAATGTCACATGAGTGAACTATGGGTTTTCTTAAAATTTTTAAAGTTTCATCATGAAACTATCTTTCTTGTATTGACAGTAGTTAATGGTTTCACCCATGACGATGGTTAAGTCTATTTCGCATAAATTGGCTAAAATTGTAAATAATTATCAATATATATATATATATATATATATATATATATATATATATATATATATATATATATATATGTAAGTATTCTCTGAAAGCCATAAGATCATACCAAAAACCTATTGATTAATTCAAGCGATTCATACTATTCAAGCACTGAATTAAAAGAAAATGATTTACATTTTCAACTTATTCAATTTAAGATAAACCTCGATTTACATTCACTGTCGCCAGTGAATTCCTGTCATAATTAACTACCAATTGGTTGACTTCAACAAACATTAGCGGCCTGCTTGAGTATCTGGGCTACCTGTTACTGCCATCTAGTTAATTGTTTATTTGTTTGTTTTAACACATAATTATGTCTATTAATCGCATAGCCTATTCAGGTGCGTTTATGATACATTTCCGACATTTCTCTCTACAAGTTACGAAAAAGCCGAATCAGAGACATTGTGAGTGCTGGGAGTATGCATCGGAAAAAATGTAACTATCCAGATGTCAGTTACTGAACAGCTAAAATATAACTTATTTATTTTCTTACCCATGTTACGACTCGTGGAGGAGCATAGGTCAACCACCAACATTCTACATACAAATTTCTCCTGCGCTCTCCTATCCACTTATTTCCACTTCATATTTATCTTTCTCATGTCTGATCCATGTCCTCAATGAAATGTGTTCTTTGGTCCTCCACTTCACAGCTTCCCTTCAGTATTCAGGGGAAGATCTTGTCCAATGATGCAGTTTCATGATTTCCTCAATGTACTTCCTATCCACTTACATCGTATTTTCCAAATCAACTACTCAGCTCCAACCTGGTTTATTCTCTCACACAGTAGGCTATTCATCATGGTATCCGGTCAACGGACATTCAGTATCTTATGTAGATAATTGTTTATAAATACATGTACATTTTTCATCATGGTTGTGGTAGTTCTCCAAGTTTCAGCTCTGTACAATAGAACTGTCTCGATGTTCATATTGAAGATTCTCACTCCCATGTTGGTTTGAAGACAGTTGTTTTCATTTCCATATTCTATTCAACCGTAGGAATTCCGTCATTGCGTTGTCAATTCTCACCTTTACGTCTGCTTCGGATCCTCCACGTTCATCGATGATGCTTACCACGTACGTGAACGATTCCACTGTAGTATCAGTTTATTTGTTAAGCCCATATACTTTATCCTAGCTACTGGCCAAGCCAATTCGCCTGTCATGAGTCATATTTCGATCTTGTTCATTATTCGCTTATTAACCTTGGCTATACTTTTATATGAGCATATATGTGTACATTTCGTATCTTATTCATCATATGTCTGTCACTCATTTTTGTCTGACTATAAATGTTGATTAACGCTGGCTTAAATCGAGTTGGCTTCACAGCCAATCTCCAATACGCATTGTTTTCGCTTCGCTCTCGAGTTGGCTTCCCAGCCATCTCCAATACGCATCATCTTTCGCCTCGCTCTCTCGCTTGCCGCTCACTCGCTCGTTCATATTCGCTCAGGTGTTGTTAGCTTTCGAACCTGAGTTATTCGACAATAAACTGTAGTTGCTTCCGTCATTGCGTTGTCAATTCTCACCTTTACGTCTGCTTCGGATCCTCCACGTTCATCGATGATGCTTACCACGTACGTGAACGATTCCACATCCTCTCCATCAAGTGTGATTGTGTTGGTGTTCTCAGTGTTGTACTTGAGAATCTTTGTTTTTCTCTTGTGTATGTTGAGGCATACTGATGCAGAGACTTCTGCTACACTAGTTGATTTGATCTGCATTTGTTGGTGTGTATGGAATAGAAGGCTCAGATCTTCTGAGAGATCCAAGTCGTCTAGTTGATTCCGAGCTGTCCGTTGTATTCTGTGCTTCTCCTTCGATGTTGATGTCTTTATAATGCAGTCAACGACGAGAAGAAAGAGAAAGGGTGAGAGTGATCAGTATTGTGTGACTCCGATCTTTACTTGGAATGCATCTGTCAACTGTCCACCATGCACGACTTTACAGTGTAGTCCATCGTATGAATTCCGTATGATGTTGACGATTTTCTCAGGTATACCATAGCGTCGAAGAAGTTTCCATAATGTCCTCTTATCCACACTGTAGAATGCTTTCTCATAGTCAATGAAGTTAATATATATTGGCGAGTTCTATTCAATTGATTGTTCAATGATGATCTTTAGTATCTGCGTAACATCTAAATGGCAACCATTAAGTGTCTGTCGTCAGGACCGATCAAGAAATAAGAATGATCTTGATGAAATACTTTGTGCTGAGAATTTCATATTGTAGCAAAAATATGATATTGAATAAAACTAACCATAATAATAATAATAATAATAATAATAATAATGGTTATTATCATTATTATAGTTGTCATTATTATAACATTAGATCATGTCTTCTGACTGAGACTTAAAAAAATTCTTCTTGAAGTTGATTATCGGTAACTATTATTTATCAAAATGGTTTTAGAGATTTTTCCAATATTTTAAAGTTGGTTTTCATTACAAACTGACATTATCGTTTTAGAACAGACGAACTGTAGCTAACCGGACGCGGATTTCGTCCTATTTGGAACTCGTCAGTCGAATGTACCTGAATCCTAATCTTAGCGTAAGAAATTGTCTACCATATATACAGTCTGAATATGATTGATATATCCCAACGAAGACTGATAGAAAAAGACTTAGTATTGAATACCATCAACAGGGTTGTTAAAACCCTTACTATTAATGATATAACATTAACTTAATCCGTAAAATTGATCTTTTCATTTCCAAGACAAAGGTTTCTTTATTTTGGCGTTTTCGTGAGTTCATCATGCACATATTTATGAGATTCGGTATACTTAAAATTCAATGAAGGAAAAAAATATTTCAGTGGCTTGTTAAATACCCTCTGCTTGTTGTTGAATTCTTTGTCACTTAATAATTTACAAGCTAACAATTGAATAGATTACTTTATCCATACCATTTAAGGAAATCAGTGAACTAAAATACTATGAACCGATATTAAGTCTAATCACGTCCACCTCAGTTTTGTGGCCCTATATCTGACTTCAGTTAATTCGTATGATGATGATTGCTATTGAAATATACATCCTGGCCATCGTCGTATATAATCAACGACTTAAATCGCGTTAGTGAATAAGCGAATAAAAATAAATCAAATACGAGAATGAAGTTTGAATACGTATATTTCGTGCACTCATTGATCTGAACAGACACTCAGGGAAACGAAGAGGAGGGAGTGAAATGAAACGAAATGACACTCATTGGAGAGGTGAATGAACCAACTCGATTTCACCTATGGTGAATCGATATTTATGGTCAAACAAAGTAAGTTACAGACACATTATAAATAGGTAAGTAATTAACACACATACTATCATGTAAAAAAGTCAGGATTAATAAGAGAATAATTGACATGTTCAAAATTTGGATGAAGAAGAATGATTAAATTGGTCTGTCTAGAATTTAGAATGGTCTATGTGGGCTTGGCATGGTACCAGCCTTTACAAAAGAACTAAAATCGTTCCAAGTATCGCCTGAAATGGCGCTAAAGATGTCACGGTTATTGAAGGCTTGATAACTTTGTTGTCCGTATCGCCTTTATAATCGAAGATCCCAAACCCTATCAAACCAGAAGTCAGGAATGAAAAGTTTTGAAAATACATTTGGAGGATAGTCGACTTTTCGAGAATTATATGGTCTAAGCTGACTAGGTATTGCAAAAGATATGTAACATGGAGTACCCAATAATGATCTGGTGCGGATCCTTGATCAAGTACCTTCAGTGAAGATGTGTCCAGAAAAACTAACGAGGTCAGTATCAATGTCGAAAACTTACAAAACCGTTTATGGGAATTTACCTACAGATATGGCGTTAATGTACATAGAAATCCTATTGGAATAACTAATTAACAACCTCCACTTGTGACACTTCCAGTTAGACAATTTATCAGTTATACTGAATCCTAGGAATGAACAAGGGCTGACAAACAATTAAAGAAAAAAGATCAGAATAAGTCAAACAATAATCTTAGTAAAGGGAAAGCTTACAAGGGACTAGCTGAATATGATCAAATCACACCATTGTTTACGTCACTAGTATGAGGTCAAGGTAAGCAGTCATATGATAAGTCAAAACAGAATACTAAACTAAAATGTTGATGACTCATAGAAATAGAGGGAATCGGATTGATGACAAGTAGAATATGAAATGATCATAATGTGATGTGCATTTTTCATGTGAATAGAAATAAGTAGTATGTAGCAGGAATAGGAAGTGGAATAGTTACTGGAGTTGGTTGAAAATAAAGAGAAGTGAAAAGAAAACAGAGAGCAATCGGAATAACAACAGGATTGGAAGGATGATGGAATGTGTAAAAGACAACCCAAGGATTATCTGCAAAGGATATACTTGATGTATAATTTTCATATTCTGCAAAGTTATTGTGTAATTTGCGTAAAATAATAAATTGGTTTACCGTACCTGAGTCTTCGTTCACTGCAATAAGATACAAAATAGATTTATAGAATGTAATCTCAGAAAATTATGATAATTAGTTAAGAAGAACATATTCAAAATTTTGTTTGATCATAACAATTTGATAGTCTTTCTTATTGTAGTGATACTGATGGTTGGCCAGAAGCTGAGTATTATACTTCAGCCTATAGTGGAATACTTTTGAGATAATTCCTAAGGCTCCATATATCACTCATCCTGATAACTGCGATTAGATAACTCTCAACAGTGAATAAATTTCAGAAGACAATACGGAAATTTGGCTACAGTTTATTATTGTACAGTGCAGACCACAAACACACAAGCACATAAGGCGAATAAGGGCAGAACTTAAAATGAGAGCGAATGAGGACGAATCAATTGATAAGATTTAATAAGCACGTATATGTGAGATAGCGAATGAGTCACGGAGCCATTTGAGCGACTAACATTTAAGCCATTAACACATGACCAGGCGTACATGCTCATACAAACATGATTATAATAATAATGCAAATATTTACCGATTGTTACTGTTCAAATAACACTGTTAAATACGTTAATTGAAGGTCTTAACAAAAACCTATACATACTCAAGTGTAGGTGAGGTGCCATTATTCAATTAAGTATAACATAATTAGCATTGACATAGTAAACATTAAGATTTTAGTATAGTTACAGATGTCTTTGACAAACATAGATCACATTAACGCTACAAAATGTTAGTCTGTCAACAAAATGTACCTTAGATAGTTTAATGTATAATCAAAGCATTCAAAATGTTCAACGAACGATAAAGTTACTTAGTTCAATGAAATCACGAACCAATCTAAGTTAGACAATTACTGAAAACCTTTAAACACTGGATGATCGTTTCGTTCTGGTATGCGACTCCTCAGAAGTGCTGATCCACCATCCCGTAACCGAGAATCGAACCCAAAACCTTTGGCTTCGCGCGTGAACGCTTAATCTTAAGATCATTAAGCCTAGATCCAGTGGGTTTTCAATGGTCGTCTAACTGAGACTGGTTCCTGATCTTAATGAAATCCAAAAATCTCCACAACCGCATTTTGAAAATTACTTGTTAATCCGAATCAATTCGTTGTTTGTCTGAGATCTATACTCCATGTAAAGATTTTACTAAAAGCTTTACTATACATCTATTGGAGGACATTTGAACCAGCCTTTCTCGTTTTTATAAGCGTGTGTAATTGACATGTGGGAAAGGAGTAAGGGTTGGGAATTTCCATTGAAAATAATCCAATCAATCCACTCTGCTTTATTAATAACCAGTGAAACATATTGAATTATGTGAATTTCTCACTATGATTTCGAAGATTAAATTCCAATCCCTTAATGCTTATGAAAAGTTGTTTTTTCCATTTACGGGATGTTATGACAGCTTAAAAAAAACTTGATAAAATACTGAAGTGACTGAGGTGATTATTTGTTCAGCAAACTAAGTACCTGACCCCATCAAGTAAGTTTCCAAAGATAGAGCAACTATTGGGATGACTGAATAAATACTCAGTACCATAAGATCAGTTTGATAATGGAATGTAATAAAAAGGCATGGGAAAGGAAATAAATTGGTTTTGAGTGAGAAGTTAACCGAATGAGTGAGTGGGTGAAGGATGGTGATTTGGAAAACAAGAGATTATAATAGAAGTAGGATAAACATCTTTGATACACTGTTCGTCATTCTATATATATAACGTAGTAGAGACTTTAAAAATCAGCGATGATGAAGACTTATTACCTTGACAACTTGAGTTTCACTTTGTAGATAATTATGGATCACGTATTTGCTTAACGAAGTAACCATTTTGTTATAAAAACAAGTAAGATCCTACCAACGGACTCATTTTCATTCCCTAGTCTTACTACATCCACATACATGTATAAATTTAACCTTTTTTTACATAGACAGCTGTATAGTTGGAACTAATCACCAACCCCATAGTTTGTCACGAGAGGGACTATCCAGTATAGTGAAGATGCGAATGAATTCAGCATTGTCTCATTTTACTGGATACAGTAAACAAAACTGGTTAGAATTGAGCATACAACATCAGAGTTCATTAAACTAGATATTGAAAATTGCTCAATCATTGTCGTAATACTTTTCAGGTTCAATTAAATAGCATCCCATTGTACATTTATATCCTATCTTACTCATCAGTTATAAGGCAAATTACACCCAATGAGATAACTCACCACATAAAATAGTACATAAATATCAAGATAAAATGGACAGTAGACAAGGCAGAATAGAAACAAACAGACTAATAAAGAATTTCCATATTTGGTCTATACACAGTTATTTGATTGTAACAGTACATCACCGTTTGGCATATACTTAATCTATTTTAACGAAAGAATAATAGATAAATCTTTAATTATCAGAAAAACTTTTGTGGAGATTTAGTATTTTCATAGTTGAAAGCATGAGTCATTTTGAAGCTAGACCACCATGGAAAACCTGGAAGCACTGGGCGGCCGTTTCGTCCTGTCATGGGAATCCTCAGCAGTGCGCAGCCACGATCCCGTCTCGCGAGATTCCAACCCAGGACCTACCAGTCTCGAGCCAGAGCCCTTAACCGATAGACCACTTAGCCGGCATCCAACGGTGTTAATGTCTAACTTCAACTGATCCACGAAATTGAGCAACCGTTCACCAATTGTCTTCAGTGAGTTGATATCTCACGACAGACGTGGTTAGAACTCCATTGGTCACTGCTTCAAGATCTTTATTATATTCTATACATCAAAATCTTTTACCAATGATTTCTTTCCCCTTCTAAGTACCAATCAATTAGTAAGGAGATTTAATACATTTAATTATATAATCAATAGTTTCACAATGTTATTGATAGATTATTGATAGATTTAATCAATATTCTTCATGTACTAAACAAATAAGTCGAATCATACCAAGTATGAAATTCAATGAAACGTTTATATTTCTAAAATAATTTGTATGATTTCCTTAACTAGAACAAAATCTAAAGTATTTTTTTAAGTTTAAACAAATACTGATTTATCCAATCATTAAACTAACAACAAATACCTACATCATCTACACTACACATCATAATTATTGTGAATTCATTCAAAAGTAAGTAGATCTTTTGTCTTCGAATTCTTTAGTTTAGATGAAAACGATAATACTCTTTTCTGTCACTATCTCTTTAACTTATGAAATGATATTATATAGTATCCTGTTTTATGGCTTCTACTATGAAAGTGTTACTCTCTGTTTTCATTTGAAGAGGAAAGTGTCATAAACTTCTCAGTTAATACGACAATCGCAAATGTAGAATATATAATACTCGAATCACAGATTTATTCTTACAGAGTTTAACCATTATACTAGAAATACATTTATTTTGTTTTGTCTATGGATACTCATCTAGGTCAGAAAATGGTTGCTACGTGTTTTACACTAATAAATTTATGCACAAAAGTAAAGTTTTCTGGCACAAAAATATTTCTTTTTATTATTCCCATGATATCAAATTCTAGATCACATACTACTTAAATAAGATATTTACGTATTAAATCTACAAATTTGAGGAATATACATTTTGTCAAACCAATTCCATTATTTAAAAAATGTAAAATTATAGTGTTAAATAATTCATATGTCAAATAAATCCCGCGAGTGTGAGATCGTGGATGCGCAATGCTGAGGAGTCCCATAATAGGACGAAACGGCCGTCCAGTGCTTCCAGGTTTTCCATGGTGGTCTAGCTTCAACTAACTCATGATTTCAACTATGAAAATACTGAAATCTCCACAAAAAACCCCTTCTGATCTAAAATTTGCAAAAAACAAAACAAATGTTTAGTAACTTTCTTGTCATATAGCTTTAAAAATTCTATGATTCATATGTCTTCATTTATTTATTGACTAGTCTGTGTCCAAATAGGAATATCATCAATGAAGTCAATCAGTGATTAGTTAAAACGTTAAAAACTCAATTCAGTTATAGACAAACAAATTCAATATGACATTCTACCTGAACCAACACAAACTCTTATCAGATATTATGATATTCCGAATAAAAGAAAACACACAAAGATAATATGATAATATTAAGTTTTAATACTAGAGTATTGATTGTAATTAGTGTAGGGTTTTTTTTGTTGTAACTTGTCCAGTTTGTAATCTTTGCTGTACACTACGTATCAATTACAATGTTAAACAAAAGCACTTGTAAAAAACACGTAATTATAATTCATACATTATTGCTAAGAGCATTAGAATTAGATTTCGTTGGATTAACGATTAATTGTTTGTTTGCTGTTTTGTTTTTTTCATAGTTGAGATCATGAGTCAATTGAAGCTAGACCACCATGGAAAACCTGAAAGCACTGGACGGCCGTTTCGTCCCATTATGGGACTCCTCAGCAGTGCGCAGCCATGATCCCGCACTCGCGATATTCGAACCCAGGACCTACCAGTTTTGTTTTTTGAAAACTGAAGTCAATAGTAAAATGAGATCAATTTACTAATTTAATGATTACAAATTATATTTGCATAGTTACACCTATTGGGAAGCCGTAGATTTAAAGTCTATGGATAATATTCATGATTCAGTACACAATGTTATTTTTCATTTGAAACAATGATATTAAAATTGCCTGTAAATTTATAAATGTCCAATACTGAAGGTTTATGGCAACATAACATTCATAGTTATATTTTACTACCTGTTCTGAATTACTGATATGAGAACAGTACTAAAGGAAGTCTATCTTTCCGAAGAATTACGTAGTTTGTAGCATTATATTGATCATATTAGTTGAACGCTTAGTTTAAAGATGCTCAACACGTTTATATTGTAGACCATCTACGTTGATGTTCTATGTCGAAATGATTGGGGGCCTACTATAGTTAGACGAGAATGGTGACGAACCAACTAATGCTGAAGTCACACCTCGCGACCGGCCCTTACGTGGATTGAACCATCGACGTATCAAAGGATCATGGACGCTATGGAGACTGTACAACACAAAAGACGTTATTACAAGAATATATTAGTTAAGGTACAACCACGAAATTACAGAAGTGAAAGAACAACCACTGCCGCGTGGGCCAGTCTATGGCATATAATTGACTGGTGCGCGTTGACTATCCTTGACCTTGACAGGGATCGATGATCTGTTCTATATTCAGTGACATTTCGCCGACCCTACAATATGAATAAAATAGCAATCAATTTTTTCTTAGTTTCCGCTTTTGGAAGGATTGTTAAATGTCTAATTACTATAATTACCTAAATAAGATGAACTTCATAGAAAAACCTACTTAAATAGTTGTGAGCTGTAATTCACCAGAAAATTCTAACGAGTGAATAAAATTATTCAACTGAATTAGTTCAGATGTGATTGTACATATTCACTAAAAAACTAGTAATTTTCTGACTAAATACTTGCAAAAAAAGTAGCCTAGAAAGTTAAGTTATACTGAATTAAAATGAAATACAAAAGTTGTATTATTATTTCCTATAATGAAGAGGGTTTATCAAAGGGCATTTCCTCATTCTGAAGCATAAGTTAGGATATAAGTTACATGCTTAAATAAATACTCTCCTATCTGGATATTAGTATAGATTTTCCAGCCCACAAAAATTGTAACAACTATCGTATACACGCTACTGTAAAAGTAATAGATGGTAAATATTAACTTAAGTGCATGTAATAAACTTTGGAAAACGAAAGTACAAGTGCGCCTACGTGACCTTAGGGCGAGAATCATGCGTTGTTTATTTACTATTACCATGGTCATGATAAACCAAGTGAACCCTAATTCCTTTATCATCACCTAAAAATTAACACTATATCGGCCTAATGTGTTGGTGAAAATAAAGATATATTCTTGTTTATTCATTTTGCCCCATGCGATCTAACCGAGATACAGGAAAGGAGTTACGTTGATCAAGTCTGAGTATTGGTTAAGTCGCCTATGTTATCCATCCAGTGCTAATTACCAACCAGAAAGTGTAGGACATTTGTATCGCCTTAGTTTTTAAATCCTCAGAATTACACCTCTATGACTCCATAGGTTATGTATGCACAATCATACTCCACATCAACGGGAAATCTTGTCTGGAGTAGCAATATGTTGAAAGGAAACTAGAGGTTGGCAAATTGAGAAATGTAATCGGCCAATAAAGTTACTGACTGTTGATGTGAGCCATGTTGGTAGATGGTGACTATATGGTCGGTATCTGTGCAATAATCGTAATCAGTGGTTGGAGATGTTGGATGACAAGGTTCAGATTTGGTCACAATGGTCCAGATGCACTAACTTTCTGTCTTCCCCTAAGTCATGAACTTTGATCTTACTTCATACTTAACACTCATAGCACTTATCCCTTATTTTTGAATTGTATCATCTAACATTCAGTCTTTGCCCGTATTATTGATAATACTTTCATTTTGACGCTTTCGCTATTCAACTTATTAATTTCATCTCATCATGTTGACATGATGTGACGAATTGGCCCAACACAAATTTATAATAAGCTTTATTACAAATTTGTGTTATAATAATTTCTAGCCCCCAAATGCCCTGGTACGGTCGGGAGTGAGGAGAGTTAGCTCTCCCTCTCGAAATGTTCTCACATGGCCACACGTATATAGTCTCTGCCAGGGAAGTCATACTCACTGCCTTCTCGTGGTATTATTGTTGTTTATGAAATTGAGAGGACGAAAACCGAATGTCCGGCGCTTTAACCGGGTTGGTGGACACAGCGATTCCACCTAGGGAAGTTGGAAAACCATGATTCCAAACCAATGGTGCACATGGGCTCGAGGATCCTGAAGGAACAAATGACGTATGAACCAATCGTTGGTCACCGGCTACCATGGGAGTGCATCTCCTTACGATGCTCCACTGTCTTGTGGATCAGACCTTTAGGTCAAAGGCTCCGGGTGTGGCCCCCTAAGGGCACCTCACACAAATCAAATGAGATTTGTATGGCGTACATGTATCTGGTGCCCCTTTGTACCAATCTTTATGTGTTTAAATAAATAAATAAGCTCTATGTTAATTCTGGCTAACTGACATAATATGTAGTCGAACCAAAGACCTATAAATCATCCAGTTGGTTAAAAAACTTATTAGGACTCTGAGTCAGAATTCAAATATTTTCGTGTTTCCTCACTTATCAATTAACAATTTAGCACAACGACTACATGGTAATATCAGTGAACATCGTTCTACCTCTCCATTTGATTAAACGTGATGAATTATGACTTCCCAATGGTAATTTAAAATATCCTGATCGAAAGAATTTACTATATTGAATTTTGAGTCAATAATCCTATTCCTATTTACTCATAACAAGTAAACAAATATGATGTGAAGATATTTTTTCAGATTACTCAATGGAAGATTATTGTTAATTAAATTAGATGAACAGAAATCAGATTGAAAAGTAAATAGGTTACCAAAAAGAGTTCAATGAATAATCTCCTTTGTAATGATAAAATTTCTAGTCTAAATTATTCAATAATCACAATAAAATTAATAAATAAATGGTTTTATAGAGATTTTAGTGATTTTATATAGTTGAGATCATGAATTAATTGAAGCTAGACCACCATGGAAAACCTAGAAGCACTGGATGGCCATTTCGTTCTATTGTGGGACTCCTCAGCAGTGCGCAGCCACGATCCCGTCTCGCGATATTCGAACCCAGGACCTATCGGTCTCGCGCGCGAGCGCTTAATCACTAGATCATTGAGCCGGCATCCAACGATGTTATTGTCTAACTTCAACTGATCCACGAAATTGAGCAACCATTCACCAATGTCTTCAGTGAGTTGATATCTCCCAACAGACCTGGCTGAACTCCACTGTTTACTGCTTCTCATTAGAACTCCAGGAAATACCTCATGGAGCCAGTCACTAGTGAGCATATGATCATTATTAGAAGGGAGTTTTGTGGAGATTTTAGTAATTTTATATAGTTATTGGTAGTTAACTTTTTAATAGAATTCGAAAAGTTCTAATTAGAAGTCCTGATAGATGGAATTCAATCAATCAATGAATAATATATCAATGATTATTAAATGATATTGAATCTGAGTCATGTTACACATCACAAATTGAGTGAAATTGTAAATATGTGCCATTAGTCTCCAAGTTCTATGCTGAGGATGACATCTGGAACTCATTGACTCAGTCGTGTGTGTACAATCCTGACGGAGAGTTTCATAATCATTGACGTTTTTGTTCATATACAGTTTAAAAAATGTGTTGGTCTCAAAATTAGCCATTCTTTTTTATGACAATTAGTTTAAATTATATATGTAATTTGATAGAAGTTTATTGAATAGAATATTCTTTGGACATGTATCTGAGTGTTTTTTCTACACTTATCTGGTTGGGCTGATGAACAGCTTATAGTGAATAACCTCATGATTAGTTTATTTTGTATGGTGTACAAAATATAATTAATATTGAAGATACGACTAGTATTCTGATTTTACAACCTGCTACCAGTAGCACCTTCTATATGCGAAGCTTTTCCCCGACCAATGGAAATCAGAAGTCAGACGAGAAGAGGTAGGAAAGATATATTTGATACGTTATCAATATATCGAGAAGCGTTTATTCTAAGCTGGCTAGTGAACGTAGGAGCAGTGTCCCACGCTGAGTCGAAACGTGATCTGGTACGGATGCATGACCGAAAGCCTTCAGTTAAACAAGTCCAATTAAACAACGTGGTCAGCATCCAATGTCGAACACTTAGAAAGCTATTGATTTTAGGAAATTATTTACAGCTACAATATCTTACTTTAAAAAGCTCATTATGTTAAAATAGTTGTTGGAAGACTAATTATTCTTGATACTAGCAAAATCAAATGCAAGAAATCTAAATGGTGTTCTAGGTCTAACCATCTACTGAAAACTGACGCACTCAAATCGTTATATTGACTTCCATTCAGCATATCTATTTAGTGCGAAAATCTCTCTATCCCTGAACCTCTTTAGAAGAGAAAACAAGATTATTACATCTAAAGTGGATGGACAAAAAGAACGAAAGCATAAAATTAACATCTTAAAGTTTAATAAATTCCCTATGAAGATTATTAAAAGTGCAACAAAACGAGACATGTTACTGCTGAATAATAATCGGAATGAAATACCATGGATTAGTACTGTAGTTTTACCATACCTCCGTGGTACAAGAGAAGAACTCCAAAGAGTTTTAAAACAACACAGAATTAAAGTATATTACAAAACAATGAACACCCTTAGAAATACTTTAGTTCGCTTAAAGAAAAAATCCCCTGTATGTCAACAAAGAATTGTGTCTTCTAATTAGGATGTCACTGAACAAAAAGTTTTTTCGGTGAATTCTCTTTATTTTTATTCAATGACAAAATGGGTTATTTTAATAAATTAGGATGTCTCTATTGTGATGCCTTCTATATTGGAGAGTCATCTTGTGAAATCTTGACTAAAGCCAAAGGACATCTTAGGTACATAAAGAAACCACCTAATAATCCCGTAGAAGTGAAAATACTCCAAATTAAATCGGCAATAACAGATTGTGCCATCAAATCGATATCAAAAACACCATAATAATACAAAAAGGCCTTTCCAACTACAAAGAAAAGCGAGTAACTGAAGTATACCATATATAGTGTTTAAGTTTACTGCCCTCACTAGAAAAGAAGGCCTCACTATCCATCCGACTTGGACCATCTATCCAAGCTATCATATCTGATTCTACTCACATTTCACGCTATCATAAAAAACGAATCAATCTCTATCCCTTCTCACAACAAATGTCACATTTTTTCATCCCTTACCAGACACACACAAATATACAAACATGTCTTATATAAATCACCTTGACCAGAATGACATGACATTGACTTGATAAGACCTGTTTTTGATCGATCACACCTAATATTCTTGCCCTGTTCCTCTCTACTATTTAAACTTGGGTTAATTTAATTGGATTATTTGTCCACTGGAGTCACGAAACGTCAGAAAATTTAATTTTTCTATTCATTGGGAGATTATAAATATATTGTTTTTTATTTATAACAATCTACCCAATGCTCAATTTATTCGAAATTATCAAGTCAAGCCTTGATAATGATATCTGCTGTTGTCACAATAATTTGCTTAGAAAATTTTTTCTTTAAACTTCACATCTATTAACTACCATACAAATTCATGCACAGGTTGAATTATCGATACAGTGGATTGTTTTAATGGAAGGCAAGAAAAGAGTATGAAATCCCCATCTACATATTATAAAAGAAAGGAAATAGTAAACAATATACCTATCACATACTTATTGATTTGCTAGTCTAAGTAAATTTTCTGGCCTATGTAGGTCGATAATATTATCACAACCTATATGTCTGGCTATCCAATGATCTTATCTATCTATCTATCTGCTTGTGACACTAATATGGGAAGTTTGACCTCGTGCTATAACGATTTATTGTGTCTGATTACATGTTCAGTATTAGGAACTCAGTTGGTTTCAGGACTATGGCTTTTAATTGAGAAATATTATCAAGGCGATGTGTTTTTTTAACACTATTATAAAAATGATGTATATAAATTTCATTATGAATAAAAAATTGCAATGAAATTATATTTTCATTGATACTGAAAACACTTTAAGTATCGGAAACTAATCGATAAGTCAGCCGCATTCAGTATTTCATAGTTTAATGTCATAAAACTTCTCTGGAATTGAAATTTGTCATCAGACTGAAACGAATCAGTCGACAGACTTAATTCAAGTTTTTGTGTTAGATGCATTCGTTATCTAGGCATATCTGTGATCCTTATCGGATTAATAGTTTATATATGATTCGAACTTATTTCACAACTAGAGATTTTACCAGTAATTCATTTGTGAAGCAATTGATTTCATATAGGTTTGAGATGCTTACATTTATTGACCACTTAGTAGTGATCTGTATTGAGTGTTTATCACCGGTCAATATAATTCAATCAATGGTGTAGACCACATAACATAACATTGTTAAAGTTACTGTAGATTTATATGCATCGTATATAGTTCACTTGAAATTAATCAATACAATATAGACTTAGATACAATTATTACGTGTAACAGTTTATTTAAATATCACATTGTAATTTTGGATAGTTCACCCCCCCAATAAATGTAATTAATCTTTGTATTTCACAGTCAAATACTTTAGTAAAAACGACTTTTTTCCCTAAACATTTAACATATATTGATACCTAAAAGAAAGGTAACACAAAAGACAAGAATTATTTTTTATTAAAATCGTATCTAAAATGGAGATCCTATACATACGTTAAATAGCTGGGTCATATTCTGGCGATCTTTGACTCGGAATAAATGGATCACATTGTTCAATAATTAAATTATTCAGGTTTGTCCACTCCTTTGTGGATTAAATAGTGAGGTTAAAGTCTCGTGAGAAGGGTGGTCACATAAGAAAATCATCTACCTCTGTCTGGACATCCGTGCAGTACTCTAGTCCCCATATAAATAATGGTGATTATCCGTGAAGAAAATGGAAAAGTATTACATATCTGTTTATTTCTTATAATCAGCAAATTCGTTTATATTATTTCACTAAAAATAAACGTGTTCCTATCACTTATGCTGACAAACATTATCTTTTAATTTCTGGTCGGTCGGAGTTACAAATAAACTAAGTTAACCATCTAACATTGCTAGCCAATAATGACCGCTTGTAAAAATAACGACACTCGTTTTCCTTCTAGTCTCATTGGGTTTCTATTTCAGTACAGATTATTTATTATAAACTAAATAATTAGTCTGGTTAATTTTTGTATGACAGCTGACAGGTAATGATAAATCTTATCATATTTACTTAATAACTAAATTATTCATCATTTCTGTGAACAAAAGCATTCACGTGTACTTGAACTGATTATTTCATAATGAACGGCGAGACTATAGTTTATGGACGAATCAATCAGATCTAGGATATCAGGTGTTGGATTTTGGCGCAAGATTCATTCATCTATTAGGCTAAATGGCGTTTTGGAATTTTAGCTGATTTCAGTTCGTGACGACCACCCTAAATTTAATTCCTAACCCTAACAATCAACTGTAAATAATAATCCAAATTCTTCACATTGGTCACTTTGCTGTCGCTCAAACGTCGGTCACAAATTATAACCTCATCTAATGAAACAGTAAACGTTTATATCGATGATTAATTTTCAATAATCCATCAGTTGAGATATTTTAACAAATATCTTAGTGAAAGTTACATTTAATGTAGAAAAAGTAATAATTCTAACATAATGATGGTCATTATCTTAAAAAAAGCATGTAGTGTCGGTTACTATGCTAAGCCCCACATAACTTATTCTAGCTTCTGGACAGACCAGTTTATGCGTCTTCTTGAGTTACATTTTGACCTTGTTAATTATCCACTTATCAATCTTGACTGTTTTATATGAGCGTATGTGTATGCTCTTGTTGTTAGAAGGGGTATCAGCCTCATGACTTCCGAAGAATCTCGGCTTTCATTATGAGGCTTCAACTCCAAGGGCAGAGTTTAAATGGTTTCAATTATTTTTTCTGGTTAGCATTTCTTAGCGAGCTAATTTTCTACGGGATGGGGTCGCTAACCCCATACCCAACCCTTCTCCTTTGTGTGAGCTTGGGACCGGCAGTAACTGTAGAAGAGCTACAGGCGGAGTTAAAATATTATGTATATATGTGTTAATATGTATACAGTCAGATAATTAGTTTTAGAATATTTATTCAAATTCAATGAAACGATTAATTTTAATTAGTAAATATAATTTTATACTGATTGTTTACAATTCACTAGTTTTTAGACTGTTCTATATTAACCTACTTTGGTTAAATGAATCAAAATGGTAAAGAAAAATTTCAACTAAATTATTTCATCTCATGTTATATTATGTTGACTTCTTTAAGGATAATTTTAATTATAATATAAATTCATTTTGAAATAGATAAATAATTCAACATTGATAACCTTTGAAATAGTTGAATCAATAGTCTGTTTGATGTGATCGATTTCGTAACGATAAGAACGAGTAAATTATCACATCCGAACAATGGTACGATACATCTGAGAGACTCTCACCATACCAATCCCATTATGCAACAGTTAATTGATAGGAGACAGGTTGTTGTGGTCAGTTCTATAATTGTTTAAAATCATTAATGAGGATATGAAAGCAATCTCACTGAGTTTTACAAAAGCAGTCAACGTAAAATTCTTAACAACCTAATCCAACCATCCTAAAGTGAGGAAGTTGTTAATTTGTCGTTACCATCGTAACATTATTATTTTTTAAAGTTTTTGTCCAAATTATTTATTTGTTACCACACCAACCTGAAAAAAACCATTTCTCTGATTGTCTGATTCATCTTAACTCCTTAAAATTGTAAAAATCTTTTAACATTTAACATGAGTTCACAAAATAAAAAATGAATTTGTTTTATTCTTGACTAATAATATCCTCTATATTAGATTACCCACCTAGTGGATTCAAAATATTGACTGAAATAGTATAGTAGGTGAAGAATTACTAGACAGTATGTTAAACTTGGTTAAAAGTCATTACATAAGTGAGTAATGAAATAAAATAGTAGTCAGGAAAGAGATAATAGCCTTTTCAGAGAAACCGAGACATTCCAGTTTTCTACACTCATTTGTAAGTACAGTGCATTTGCTCATACCCATCTCATTAACGTCTTTCTGTTCATTATATGTTTAGTCTTCCAGTCATGTCAGGTTTGGTTATTCGCCAACTGATGTCACTGTAGGTTATGTAAGATCGAAAATCACATTATCAGTTTAAATAGACATTGAAATATATGCTCATTATTAAACGATATGTGAAATCACATGGATGGATCAAGGGAGTCTACAAACTTTTGTCTACAGCTTTCGTTATGACATTAATTTAAATTGAAGTTCTTTCAAGATAATTTGCCTGTAACTAGATAGATTTTATCGTCTACTATCAGCATTTTTGCTACAGTTCTATTTACTCTCATTTGTCGTTTGAAAGTGTCTTCACCTGTTTTACTTTTACTTTTAACCTGGGCGGCTTGCTTGAATGTCTGGACTATCTTTCCCCGCCATCTATATATTTCAACAAGTTTTCTGTTTCCTTGTTTGTTTTAACAGATCATTATGCCAATTAATTGCATAACTTATTCAGGGGCGTTTGTGAAATGTTTACGACCTCTCTCCGTACAAGTTACAAAAATGTACAATCGGAGATATGGTGATGACTGGCAATGTGCATTGAAAAGAATGAATGTTATTCAGATGTCGACTTCTGAAATGCTAATATCCAACTGGTGATCACACAATGTTTGCTGTCAATATCGATCTAGAAATAAGAAACAGAAACTAATTGAAATACTTTGTGCTGAGAATTCCATATTGTACCAAAAATATAATATTAAATAAAGTTAATAATAATAATAAATAGACTAAAAATCTAGTCCTACTTCTCAGTTGTTTGAATAAAATTCTCAACATGGAATAATAACAGTTGGAGGATTAATGAAAATAAGAGAGCTCTGAACAACTATTTAATCTTAGCTTAGAAGTCCCTGGTCATTCTCACCGACAATTTTACGAGGGGTCAATTCTCTGACCTCACAGAGAACAGGATGTTATATGTAGTTGAGGCATTGGGGAGAGATTAGAAGTCTCAAACGAGGTTGTAACAATTGTTCAATACTCCATAATTTTTAATGGTTTTCCAGTTCATATTAGTTCATAATGAATCATATACTCATGAATGGCACTCTTACCAACCTAAAATAATAAACATGCTGGTTAAAGTATAAAATGCAAAATAAATAATGAATTAGAAACTATTGGTTAAGTTCCTCAAACTCGTTGTATATATTGTCTTTTTGCTAAGAGACGTACATGAAAACTACGTTTTAACTTATTGATTTCTTGACACTCAGTCTAAACCTCTCATAAGGAATATAAAAATGAACCATAAACTATTGTCTAGATCATTAGAAGGGAAAATTAACATATCTCACTATTTATTAGTAATAAACCGTTTCCAAATATTGTTTACACCTATAATTTTATAAGATACTCATAGGTACATATATGCAAATAACTCTTGGTTAAAGATAGTCTCAGTTGGTGAATAATTTATTTGAACATAAATCTTAGAAGGACAAACTGGACTAATTATGGTAACAAAACTTTGCAAAAGATGGATATAAAATTAAATTAGACAAAAGTTGTTATCTCCAACTTACAACTAATCCCTATGAACATATAAAATGTATCTCAGTCCGATAGATCAGGTCAACATGCAGAATTATCATAAAGATAGAAAAGGTAAACATTTTTAAAATTATTCAGTATCTTTCATGTGCCCACGATATTTTAAAGTCTATGTGAATTTAAAATAGAGGTCAATAATGATGATTTCAAAACATATATTTATCACCTGTTGAAATGACTCCATTTAATGTATATAAAACCTTACTACACCAAAAAAATCTTTGTTCGTAAGGTGAATATAACAATCAATTTCGTAAAGATAAACTAACTGTTTAGATACTGTATACATAAATTGAAATAGTAATTGTTGTATTCAGGTCTATACCATCAAATCTGGATGCGTCGCCATCGTTATATTTGGGGGACCCTTCTGTTATGCCTGGGTTATCATAGTTGTTAAGTATTGACTCTGTTGAAAACGGAATCATCACAATGTCCATGACTCAAAGTGAAAACACGAAAGACTGATCTAATGAAGATTTATTAACTCTGCAAAACACGTTCTCAAACAAATTTCAAAATCATATCGTCATCAGAGGAAAATATGTAGTGTCTGTTGCTATGTCAAGCCCGCATAGCTTATTCTAGCTTCCGGACGAACCAGTTTATTCATTCTTCTTGAGTCAGATTTTGACCTTGATAATTATTCACTTATCAACCTTGTCTGTTTTTATGTAAGCGTATGTGCATACACATCTTATCTTACTCATCACGTGTCTCTAGCTTATTTTTGTATGACTATAAATATCGATTCACGCTTAGTTAAATCGATATGACTTAATCGTCTACTCCATTGAGTGTCATTTTGTTTTGCTTCGCTTTCCGATCAACCATTATACGAAATATACGTATTCGAGACTACATTCTCGTGTTCGACTTATTTTTTAATTCTGTTACTCACCAATGCAAGTCGATCATTATATACGAGGATCGGCGAAAGGTATATTTCAATAACAAGCAGCAAACGATCAATGCGGAGTCATATCTAGGGTTACTAAAAGTACACTCATTTATGTACTAATTTTTATAAACACTTTACAATAACACAGTAGGAAATACTTGGAGTTAATAATGTAAACTAACATACTAAATATAGTTCACATGAACTGACACAAGGAAGAGAAATATCACACTGAAGGAAATTTATGCTAAACTGATACAAGAAATAATAACCTTCAAATGTTACACTGAACGAAGTTGATACCTGTCACTGGTCAAAACTCATTATGAATTGATATGAAAAATATTGACCCTATATATAGTGTCCCATCAGTAGTTATAATAATTGATGTTAAAAGATACTATCTGAATAAATCCAGTCCATTTTGGTGAAAGAACAAAAAAAGAATATTGTAGTCGACATGCATTTTATTCCTTCTGAAATATAATCTTTATCACTTTTAATATTTTATTCTACTGTAAGTGGTTTTTATTTCAGAATTGTATAAATTTGAAAAAAATCAACTAGTGAATCCAATTTAAATGAGATTCACAGTTAACAGTTAGAGAAGAATAAATCGAAGTAGTTGAAATTACTGAAACCTCTGAATCATATATTCCTCATCATTTGTAATTCCTAAAGTGATATAATACTTTGAATAAAAGAGAATTATTATGTTGGACATCTTAGAGATTGAGGTAAGGTTTGATACTATTGATTATTGTCCTGAAGAGAAATTTTGAAAAAACGTAAAAGTTACTTGTCACATGCTGTTAGGAATGAATCAGAATTGATAGCTTTCTTCATTGATTTATCTGACTTGATAAAGTTAATAATTTCATATTTTAGCATTAACTGTCATAAGTTTACTACTATTACAGTGAACGAACGCTCAGGTGGGGAAAATCTATCTTTTGCTTAATACACAATCACGCAGTAATTCAGTGAACTGTGAAAATCATACATTGAATACATAATTTGCACATCTTCGAATTGTTTCTAATGGAATTCATTGTTCCTCCATTCTTGGTGTTATATTGATTGCTTTCAGTTTCCTTCTCTCTTCTCTTCATTTCAATCTTCTCAACCTTCTGCTCGCCGACGTTCCATTTCCATCATTGAAGATTGAATAACATGATATTGTTTACTGACAAGTGAGCAACAAGTCACTAGTAAATTGAACAACTTCATACTAACGTGTGGTGTAAAAGTAGGGAGTTTTGTAGGAGTGAATCTCTAGAAAATTATTGGATTCTCGTTGACTCCAGGAGTACACCTTGATATCATGCATCAGTAAATTTATGTTTCTTAGGATTCATTACAATTGAGAGAGGCTTTGAATACCTGTTATCTTCTTATGATGTTCTTTGGTGATAATGCAACTTATAGTATACTCTTTCACTAAGTATCTCTTATTCAATAAGCACCTTTGTTTATAGGTCAGGAACCTTTTTTGGTCAATCATTCTAGTTATTATAAGAAGTTCTGTTTGATCAATAACTTCGGATAGAAAAAGGAAACATTAATTTATCACATGATGAATTTTAGAGAAGTTTAAATGTTACAATTTATTTAACTGAGGCATTATTTAGGATAATAGAAATAGTCATCGAGACACATTTTGAGTTAGGAACACAACTTCAAAAAATATTATTTCCCACTTACTTCGATTTGACGTCATAATAAGTAGGAAGTACAAGAATATAAAAGCCGAAGTAAATTTATTTTAATTTCAAATTGTTTTGATGTAAAACTTATAGGCAGATCAAAACCGAATATAATACAAATGACATTAATAAAATGTTGATTATATATTTTGGTAACATTATTCGAGTTGAACAGATCGAGGAATGTGATTAATCTTCTAATACGTCAAGAATTTTTTTACTGGAATTAAATGCATCATTAGATAATACAAAGCCTTAGAAATACAAACTTCGACTGATTGGCTGGAAGTTGTCTATCCTAACTGTAATTCTCATTATACAAAAGAATTAACATTTAAACATGCCGTCCATTGGCTTTTGTAACTTATCGGTGACCATTAGGTTCTGATTAACTGTTCCAAAAGTATCATGCTAGCTGTCCTACTTACATGAATATAGAGTGAGTTATATATGAATTCGTCAGTACGTACTGGTGATAAATTCATGTCTAGGATGAAAATCTATCCTTTATTACTAGTATGTGTTCTATTCCATTATTAACTTCTGTGACATTGGCTTAGATAGCTTCTATGTATACTAGTTTTTAAAATTGTTATTTAGACAAATAAATACGTATTCTTCCAATAGGTTAGATTTCACAAATGTTTTTTGTAGAATAAAACCGATATCTAGTTTTTACTTTAAAGGTGAAAATTACAAAATGACTTTATTGAGCTTAGCCAAGTTGCAAATTAGGCCGTAACTGACCGATATTATTAAATGGGAATTGTACTACATCGAAAATTGACAAAAATCGAAAATGTACGCCCACACATCCATTCCAAGTGAAGACTGGTGTCGGACAAGACTGATTACTCTTACCCTCTCTCTTTCTTCTCGTGGTTGACTGCATTATAAAGACATCAACATCTCAGGAGAAGCACAGAATACAACGGACAGCTCGGAATCAACTGGATGATTTTAACTTTGCAGATGAGCTACCTGTCCTATCCCATACAAACCAATAAATGCAGATCAAGTCAACTAGTGTAGCAGAAGCCTCTGCATCAGTATGTCTCAACATACACAAAGGAAAAAGAAAGATTCTGAAATACAACACTGAGACATATTGGGATGATCCTGAAAATTTCTTGCAATAGACATGATAAGCTCAGGAAAAATTAAGAAGCATTTTATCCAATCAGCGTTTGATTAGAAGTTTTGCTAGAAATATCGCGAAAATGAAAAGTCACATGTAGAGGTTCTGATTGGCTGGTTGCTACACTGCTACTATGTTAAATAGTATTCTAGAATTTTCGGGAAAACCCCAGGACTTCTGAAATACTATAAAAACCCTATATTTTCTGTACATAAATGAACCTTTGGAGTAAAGTGCACCACGCATATTTGTGCCTTTTCTCTCGTGTTCAAGTCGCTGTATAGTTCTAGCTTGGGGGTTACGAGGCTAGCTTAGGATACGAATATAGCGTTCAATCAGCAAGACTCATCAGATCACCAACACAATCACACTTGATGGAGAGGATGTGGAATCGTTCACGTACGTGGTAAGCATCATCGATGAACGTGGAGGATCCGAAGTAGACGTTAAGGCGAGGATTGACAACGCAATGATGGAATTCCTACAGTTGAACAACATATGGAAAACAAAACAACTGTTTTCAAACCAACATCGAAGTGAGAATCTTCAATATGATCGTCAAGACAGTTCTATTGTACGGAGCTGAGACTTGGAGAACTACCACAACCATGATGAAAAATGTACGTGTTTATAAACAATTGTCTACATAATATGCTGAGTGTCGATTGACCGGATACTATGATGAACAGCCTACTGTGAGAGAGGAGAAACCAGGTTGGAGCTGAGGAGTTAATTAGGAAAATATGATGTATGTGTATAGGAATTACATTGAGGAAATCATGAAACTGCATCATTGGACAAGATCTTCCCCCGAATACTGAAGGGAAGCTGAGAAGTGGAGGACCAAAGAACACATTTCACTGAGAACTTGGATCAGACATTAGAAGGGTGAGTATGAAGTGGAAATAAGTGGAAAGGAGAGCGCAGGACAGAGTTGGTAGATTTTCTAAAAATATGTACGAGTAGATTTTCAGTTTTTTGTTATATACTAACCGAGCAAAGACTTAGATTCGTTCGATTCATTTATTGTGGTTCTAACTGGTTTGGTTGTTTGACAGTCAACTAGTTTTTTATATGGTTCATTTTTTCTCCTGAATATTTCCCAGTCAAAAATTCCTAATTTTAGCGTTGACTTTTTATTACATTTGTCTGGAGTTTAGATTGTTCACAGAATGCTCTTTGGATGATTATGAACGTTAGGGAAAAAAATTTACATTTTTTGCGCTCGAGTACTGACGTATATGCATTTATGTCACTTTAACTCGGTTTTAATATCACCAAACATATTTTTCATAATAACTTAAAACCAATTTATTAGTTGTCTGTAACATATTTTGTGAACAAGTATAGTCCACCTAAATGGAGTTGGTTTATAAGTAAATGAATTTTAGACAATAATCGTTTATAATTTCCAAAAGATATCTTTTGTTTATTGCTAACTCATTTTTAAGTCAAATATGTATTTATCGATTTCAGTATTTTAGAGCAATAAGAAGTGTATCTTCTTATGTAGAGTGGCATGTTTAGTCTATTCAAGTGTTCGTTCCCCTATCTAACTAGCTGGTGTTTTAAAAAAAACATTGTTGATCGGTAATTTTGCAATACTCTTAGCAAACAATTAACATATGTACAGAAAAACAATTATTATTCGACGTAGGATTCTTAATTTAATAATGAATTCATTATTGATTTCTACATCAGAAGAACTAGACAGAAGTTCAATTCTATATGGGGCTAAAAATGGAGTTCAAAAGTGGAATACCAAAGAGCCCCTTAGAAAAATTATATATTGGCTATACTTGATCCATTCAGTTCAGTTAAATTCTCTTATTTGTGTTCCGCTGTTTGAAGCAGCTGTTATTCAGGTTCTAGTCATACTTGAAAGCAGTCAGTTTTTGGATATATTTTTCATCTAGCTAACATGTTTCAGGTGGATCAATTTCCACCTATTACAGTTTTGATAGTAAATACCTCATAAACTGTATGTATACTCGGCGATGTTAAAATGAAGGTGTATCATATGGCCAAAAATCCGGAACGCACATCAGAAGAAATGATATTCATTTAAAATAGACAAAATACTAGTAACAAGCACAAGGCAAATCAAATAATTACATTACTAATACTATTGATGCCATACTATAAATAATAATTAATTAGTGATTTTAAATAACTGTACTTTCTGTTAGGAAATTCGCTAATTTTAAGGGATCAAACATAACCCAGAGAGTTTAATAAGTGTTGGTGAAGAGTCAAGACAAACAATACAAAGCAAAATGACGTCAATAGAGTGACAGCTTTCCGCAGTCAAAACACAAAAGATTAAATACTAAAGGTCAAAACTCATGACTTCAATTTAATCGTAAGAAATTTTGATAAGTTAAAAGTAATAGCAAATAAAGGGATGTAGTGTAAATGACTCATGGCGATAGGATACACTCTTTAGTGAAGGGTAAGAGGAATGATAGTGGAATAGAGAATAAAGTTTTGGAAGTGCAGTATATGGAGACAAGATGTGGAGAATTTGAGAGAACACATTCAGCACTTAAAATTACGTAATTACTCTTTGCTTTATGTATTACTGAGGATCTAAAATGACTCAATATGCTGGTTTATAATTCCAGTGTTTTAAGTGTCGAACTAGCTAATTCTAGTTTTCTTTTTACTTAACAGTCCTAGCTATCAAAAAGAATAGTGATATTGGTTCTGAAGAGCACGACTCGAGTAACGGTGGTTTGAAAATTGATTTGGGTTCAAGTAAATGCTAGGAAATAACTCACTTGCACTCAAAATTACAGACTTCCAACATCACATTACTCTGCTAAAGAGCGACTCTCCGTCGTATTATGGGACATCACAACTTATATCTAAGCGCATTTACTTATGCAGAGTCGTTGTACACCTTAGATAGTCATGACACTTTTGAGGGGTACAAACCCACAACTTGGAAGCATTAAGTAGCGAGTTCAAATACTATTCGACATGCAGTTTAAAGAAGCTACAAAGTGTACTTTTAACCACTCAATATATGTAGTTGCAGTTCCCATCATCATTTAAGTCAATAATTGTAGACAGACGAGTTTTAAAAAGTGACTGGATACTTTAGTTCTAATATACGGTACTTAAGACCTCCAACGAGCAAAAATAGAAATTCTTTTCTTTGATATTAAGATTAATTATCACATACTCTACCAATTTAACTGTTGACCTTGAGGTTTAACCCTGACATTTGTTAATAAAAAGAACCAAGTCATATGACCTATTAGAATTAAATTTGTGAGATTTTTAGCAACTGGTATTAAAACTGGCTCTGCGGTTTGTGTAAGTCCATGCTTGGAGAAATAATCAACGTAATAAATATCTAAGACACACTAGGTCAAAAACTGGTCTGTATTAAGTAGTCGTCCAATCATATCCAGAGGTTGAATTTGATTTACTGTATGAATGAGTCATTTGATGTATGTATGAAGAGGATATCCAGTGAAATAGCTTAAAAATGTCAGTTTTGCATAAAGGGAAAAAAGGTTAAGGTCACATGCAGGAAATAGGTAGTGTGTATTAAGTTATTAGTTAGACGTCCCCAATGATTATATTAAGTTCGGATAGATAACCTATGATCTGAAGTACCAGCTCTGAGATCGAATAAACTGTACAGACAAAATCCATCATGTGACGAAGCATTCCCACTGAAAGTTATCAGTTTAGGCTGTTATTATGAAGGTTAGTGATAACAAAACAGATTACATGGCAAAATTTCGAAATAATTAATCAGTGAGAGGAAACATTAACTGTTGAGAATGAAAAATATGTTCACGAAGGAAAACGGAAACAAGAATACAATGTAATTCCACGAAGTAATCACAAAGAGATGATCTATTTTAAACGTAAAATACAGTTATTGGTGTCAAATCTGATAGTTACTATATATAATGGAATTCTGAGCAACAGCTTGTAGCTACACAGCAACATTTAGGATGGGGTGAATAAACAGAACTTTGAAACGAGATTCTCTGGAAAATCAGTGGGATATGTTTTTGTCTTGTGTAATTTATTGAGCGATTGGCTTATGACCTTTTCCAATTGTGACACTCTAACTATCATAAACCTTTGCATCATCCTTTACCGTTCATAAATTATGATACATTGACCAAAAACATGTTAGTCATCTTGTGTCATGTGTCCCAGTTATGTACATGTTGGATTATTATGTTGGTCTTATACTTTATGAGCATAATTACGTGAGTTTCTAGATCTTAATTGCATAGAACAAAAATAGATATCTAGTTGGCTTCCCAATTGCTTTTTTAGCAGCTGGGACTGAGTAGAAATATTGTGTAGGCTACTGAAAGTGTGTGTCCAGGGAAAATCAATCATATCACCCTGCTCTCAAAATCGCAAACATGTTTTTGATGAAATTTGTAATAAAGATACTAATGTGCTCGACAGAGTCGACGCACTTGATTTGGTGATAAACCCTTGAGAGTAATTGATATGAAACTCTAGGACTCCGATCGATCTAACTGTGCGGATAACACTTGGGAAATACGACAAAACTTAAGGATAATTTTTTTGAAATGAAATTTGAAGTTTTATATGAATCAGAATTAAGACTTCCGCATAAGATAGCAACTTAGTAACTCGTTTGAAATATTAGGATCTAAAACCAAAGACAAACGAGAAGTAAATCTATGGAGAGTAACGAGTTTTCTCTAGCGTCACGATAACTTCGTTGAATAAACGGACAACGGTATAAAAAACATCTAAGAACACATTTCAGTTCAGTGGTTCTCTTAACAGCCACTTATCAGTAAAACTGATTTCTCAGTAGACCTAAACTGAAGACTTACAAAACTTTTTTCTTTGTCAATGATGTATGTTAAGAATTGTTAAGTCTTAGATGCTTGGGATATAAATCAGCAGGAAAAGTCTTGGGAGCACTCTACGGGTTCAATAGAAACTTCTCTTACGACTTGTTTAGATTTGTGATTACATTAGTGTAAAACGATATGGAAAAAGTCAGTGGATATTAAAATCAAAAGAAATTTCATGACGCCATAAATCAGAGCTGGATAAACTGTTGACTCGAGAAACTTGATTCCATATTTCTTTTTCCTTGGTAAGCATGGATATTGACAAGACTGCCTGATACTCAGTTTTGTAGATAAAAATGAAATTAAAGTATATGGATGGAAAGTGCTGGTGGGCGGCCTATACTCCTCCGCCAGGGTAACAGGCGTAAGTAATTAAGTAATACATACATCTTCAACATAACAAGAATTCTTGAAACTAACGAAACACATGTTGCAATTTTGACTGAGTAAACTAGAAACGGATGTAATAACATTAGATATGGTCAGAAACAGCAGCTATTCGTAAAACATTGATCGAACATGTGGTAAAAACCTAAGATAATGACAAAATGATATAAATGAAAAATGTGTATTGAAATATAACAAGCACCAAAAAAGTAATACAACCAGATGACTGTAGGATAAAAAACTGCAACATTAATCCAAATAAAGATAGTATCAAAACTACTGTGTTATGGATCGTAAAAAACATTTTAATTGATCAAAAGAGTAAAAAAGTGATACAAGTACTGATGTCTATAACTGTATGAACAGCACACAGGGATATATTATATTAAATCATGCCTTGTGACGCCTATGAAGTCAAAATATACTTCCTATCAGTTTGTAATTTGTTCATTTGTTAAGTATGCTTCATCTGCTAACTCAAAATATCTTGCAGCCAAACGACCCTGTAAAGCACTAGACGCAATTTCTGCAGCTTGAGTGAATAGATCTCCTGAAAACAAAATAAATTAGAAGTGAAGGAAAAAAGTTCTAAGTCATCTTTCGTTATATTGCTAAGGTTGAGATTTATTTTGGACGTAAAAACTTGACGGAAAATCCAAAAACAAAATAAATTATATGGTTACAATGTAAGTTCTTAGAGGAAAAAGTTATACAATCAAGGTTAGAAAAATGAACGTTATTGATTGTATTTTATTCTTCAGAATTTTACACCTTAAACTTGTAGGGATAAATAGATTGTTATACCACTGTCCTAGATGAACACCTACACACAGTATAAGTTGTAATGAAAACTACAGTGACTACATAGAATAATATTAATTAGTCTTTAAGCTATAAAGTAAACGCGGATAATATTGAGCTAAATCATAACTTGTAATACAAAACTACATTTAAGTATTCAGGAACTCTTGGATTCAAATTATTTTCAATAGTTGAGATCATGAGTCAATTGAAGCTAGACCACCATGAAAAAACCTGAAAGCATTGGATGGCCGTTTCGTCCTATTGCGGGACTCCTCAGCAGTGTGCACCCACGATCCAGCCTCGCGAGATTCGAACCCAGGACCTATCAGTCTCACGCGCGAGCGCTTAGCCTCTAGACCACTGAGTCTAACTTCAACCGATCTATGAAATTGAGCGACACATCCACCATTGTCTTCGGTGAGTTACTATCTTACAACAGATCCGGTTGAATAGTTCAGAAAACAGAAGTGACAAGTTATACAACTTCCTATAAACAATTTATTGTCAACGTTTAATTTTCGACACTGATTGATTGCTTATGAATAACATTTTTCATCAGGCTATAAACTCAAAACATAGATGATTAATAGAAAAAACAAACAAGATAATGTTGCATACAGAAATGAATTTGATGCCCATATCCAGAAGATTTGCATTAACACTTTTCTTTTATTGTTTGCTGCATAGTTTTTGTTGCAATGCAGATAACTGTATTTTTTTTCTGTGACGACATGAGTCGTCAAGTTTATAATTGTGCTTCTTAGTAGTACGACAATTAAATAAGTTAGTGAATAACGCACTTGTTTCCTCATAGTTGCCATCTTTTGGTCAATGACAACTTGAATTGTATTATCTTGTCAACATCAGATAGTCAAAGACATTCCACATAATCTGTTTGACAATAAATGATTTGTATGACTGAATATTTTCATATATAGAAAAAGGTATTACGATGGTAGTTATCAGTATACGAATGTTGTTATGAGATTCAACCGTTTCTAAACATTAGGCTGTAAATAAAAGTATTGGTGATTTACCCAGCTTAATTCACCTAGCTAATTATTCATAACAGAGGAACAAGTAATTGGAAGATATTTGATGAAAATATTAAAACAGGGACTGAACCAAACTGTTACACAACTTATACCTTCATTATATCTTTTTTAGGTCTATACACCTATAGAAGACCGTTTGTTCAAAAATCATTGAATAAAAAAACAACGTAGGATTTGACATACATAGAGAACAGTCTAGGTCCTTACACTTTACTTCAGTACACAAAAATTTAACAGAAGGAAAAAGAAATAAATAATAATTATATTAGCTACAATGGTAAACTAAAAACAACAAACAAGTCTCTTCGAACGAATAAACTAATTTATAACACTTAACGATTTTTAAGCATTCAGCCTTCGATGTAATAATAATACTTGAATAAAGCGAGAACGAAAAATTTACAGAATAAAATGAATTCATTATATTTCAAGGCTTCTGAGCAGGCGAGAACGGCTTGACGTTAGGATTACTAGTATTATTATGAACAAAGTTTTCTATACATCAGTGTAGTTCGAAACGAAGAAAAGTAAAGTGTTTACAAGTGAGATGACTGAACACTTAATGTACAGTGAACATGAACTCGATATCAAAAAGGCACTCAAGATAATTAACGGAGACTACCACCATAAAGCGTTTTCGGCCAGACCACTGTACACAGTAAGTGTGGTAAACTTTTCATTGCCACGTAAAATAACTATAGTGGTGTAACGTTTAACTATTCCACAAGCTCTCAATTTTATATTAACTAGGTGGTTTGATTTTACATTCACTAACTTGTTGATGTTTTTTCATCTTGTTTGTTGATCATTATCTATGACACAAAAAATTTCGTTATATGAATAAATAATATATTTGTAATATCCCAATGAGTAGAAAAATTAGATTTTCTGACGTTTCGTGGATTAATGTTAATTTGGTTATTTATTCTCTGAAGAAGTGGCTTACACTGAGTCACGAAACGTCAGAAAATCTAATTTTTCTACTCATTGGGATATTACAAATATATTATTTATTTATAACAATCTACCCAATGCTCAATTTATTCAAAATTATCAAATCAAAACTTGGTAATGATACCTATTTCGTTATATGACTTCATTTTTAACATACAAACACTATTCACTCTTAATAATTATGTTGAATACGCCTTGTATTCTTCCTACTTCTCATGTCTTTCTGTGTTGCATTAAACTTCTCTTTACTGATTAAGGAATGAACAACTTTGTTCATAATAATATTAGTTATCGTAGCTTGAAGTAATTTGTACCTGATGAGAAGCCTCTAAATAAAATGAATTCATTTTATTCTGTAAATCGTGGGATTCTCAATCTACTTGAGTTTCTTAAAGCAACAAGGTGGACGAAATAATAATTATTACCAGTATACTGTATCCATTGACAAACTCTACTACTTTGTTAAACAACGCGAAATATCAAATTTTACAAGTAGAAACTTACCAGCTAAAGAAAAATTTTGTTTAAGACCGAAGCCACCGACAGAATACATTTCAGCCATACGAGCCAAAATACGATAAACTGGTAACAAATCTTCAGCAGCATCGTAGTGACCTTCCGCATCTAAACCTTCATCTGTACACCCATCACCGGAAGTGGATGAACCCATCGCACTATCGACTGCTCGTTTATACCACACTACAGCTTCGGACCACGAATCAGGGGATATGGAGGAAAGTAATGAATGACTATCGTTGTTAAGAAACGACTGTAAAGCAGGAAGCATAAGTATATCACGCGAGGTTGTTGTGAAGTTGAATTGATGTTCTGGATTTAGGAAATTAACTGACAAATCTAGATAGCGAGCGAGTAGGATCATGCATCGACGATCACCACCTTCTGCAGCACGCCAGAGATGATCGATACCAATACGGATATCACTTGGATCCGGCTGATAAGCGAAAGATTTATTAATAAACATAAGGTTAAGGTGGTGGAGTATCTAAATATTTGTTAATTATATGTTTGAAGGACCCTAAATCTACGTAAATACTGATTTTTGGAATCAACATAAATTATATTTACCACATGAGATATGGATAGACCTTCAGTCAGCTACAACGTAGGACCAAGCGCATATATGAATCGGTCCAAGTTGCCATACCTCATCGGCACAACATGATGAACACCGAATTCATAAAAGTAGTTAATTTAGTGGTGGTAATATAAACGAGAAAGATTGTATATAAGGATATAGTACAGGAAGAAAGACAGATATGAAGCAATTTTAATCTCAAGGTTTAAGGGAAGACAAAGACTGTATACACCTACGCCATTGTAATCGATTCTGAGCTATGTCATCCAGAGCCTCCAACCATTGGTTACGATAGTCACGCGGACCCCAACCAGGTAGTCTGCATCTGCCAACATGGCTCAGACTAGAAGTTAGTGACTTCAAGCACTGATGCCACAACTTCAAGATAGAAGACAAACCTAGTTTACATTAGTCTTTCTTATCACAAGAAAGCAAATACAGAAAAGCTGTAAAAGACTTTGATTTCACGCGATAAGCTACAGATTTTGGTATTAAGTGTATCTGTAACTATGTGGACCAGTAGTTTAGGGAACAAACTTCGAAATTAGAAAATTTATACGACAAATAGTTCTTAACGTAACTGGCTTTGAGTGCTGAGGCTAAATGTAGAAATTTCACATGGATTACTATATTATGGGGTAAATAAAGATACGTTAGGTAATGAAATTGATCATGCTGAGATAAAAACAGTCTAGATTTGGAAGATAGTCGTGCAGTTTTGTGGATTGGTTGAGGTTAAAAATTAACACAGTTGGACGCCGGCTTAGTGGTTTAGAGGTTAAGCCTTCGCGCGTGATATTCAGGTCTGTCGGAAACTGCAACTAAGAGAGTGAATGGTATTCCATAATTATGATTATCTAACGAAAAGTGAGTTAAGAAATAAAATAACTTACTTTTATTGGGCACTCCAGTAGCAGCTGAGTTGGTAAACCAAGATAATAATGTGCCATGACGATCATGGCTTCCAGACAGCCTAGCTGAGCAGCGTGACGTTCATGAAATAGGACAGCTGACCAGTCGATCAAAGTTACTGGGTCATTATTTGCTTCGTTATGCGATTCTTCGAACTCACTAACTTCGCAAGAGTCTTTGTTGAAAATTCCTTCACCTCCTAATCCTACATGTGACCAATGACCTTTATTTGGAATGAAACGTCCAGCTTCATGAAGTCTAGCAAGTTCGTGATGTATCTGTTTTTTTTAATAAGAAAATAAAGCTCCACTCTTTAGTTTACTACAAATAATCGGAATAACAGTTTTAATGAGTTAGTAGAACGAGTCTACTTGAGGGGAAAAACTTAAATGTTCAGAGAAAGAAAGTGAAACCAGAAATGCTTATTTAGACTAAACAATATTAAAATATAATGCACTGCTTGTTTCTTATTTATGTACTTACATTTTATTAATACATTTCTTGTAAACAATCTAAAATTGTGACATTTCCAACATCATAAAAATTGTGTGGTTCAAACATTACTACTTATTGATTGAATTTGAGTTCACTCTTCAAACTTTATAATCATAAAGAAATGTAAAGATAGAAAGAAAATTCTTCGAAAGATCTTACTAAATTTATTGATTCAGATATTTCAGTAAGAAGTATGGAAGTGATTACCATTCAAATTAAAAAAAGAAGCTGGAACAAGTCTTTCTAGTTTCATCACTTCAATGAGATAAATAGAAAACATAAACACTTGGTTTACAGTATATGTTTTGGCTATTTGGATCTAGCGACTTAAACAGTGAAGATTGGGTTGTGAGGTACCTTTTGGGAAAATTAGAGATTATGGTACGGATTTAATGGGCAAATAAAAAGATACATAACAAATATGACGGACCTTTAGGTTGAATGGGTATTTAATGAATGTACCAAAGGCCACACAATGTCTCTCGTTCTGTAGGTAAAATTATGGGAATTTTCAGAAGAATAACTAACAACACATGGACCTAGATGGTGTTTGTTATGAATTTAAAAAATAAAGAACACCGTATTGCTATTTCGTTATTGATTCTATGTCCGGCTTTTTATCACGTGAATTGTCCACCAGTCGAAATACTTTTTTAATCTCAATACTGTACCAAATCAATGACGTTCAACTGGTATGAACAGTCCAGCGTCTTTATTAGTCCTCGTCCGCCTAGCCCTTCCAATTTGACTCCAGAACACTAATTACAGCTTCAACTATGCGAATCATTTATTTCAAGCATACTTTGTTTATATACCAGACAGACAGACCACATCACACCATAAAATAGAAAATAATATTTGTACAAGATCAAGCCAAATGTGGCTGTGAACGTGGGAGACAATAATCAATAAACTGAGTATAATTTAGGAACAGTAAATCGTTTAATAATAATTCATAGGTCAAAATGAAGCTTATAATAAAATGAATATAGATATACACAGTCTAATTGCTCAATAGTTAAACAATAAGAATATATATATATATATATATATATATATAATAGTCCATTAATATGTCCCGGAAGTTACCCGTATTTATTTCTTCACCTAGGATATAACAGTGTTAGCCATGAAAAGTGGTTAGGAAGTATTCATCATTTGGATAAGGTTCTATGTTAGTGTGAAAATTTCCAAAGTAAAGGGACAAAAAAGGGATCCTCATATAGTTTCTGGAAGTATAACAACTAACCAGTTCCAGATTAGCTGATAAGATGTTAAGACGACAACTAGTGGACAGTTTGCTTGAATAATGTGGTAAAAAAATTATATTTTGGTTTTAATTATCAGTATTGCTTAACAAACTCATTGAAAGAATGACTATTTGTCAAATAACTTCACCAGAAGGATTTTACTGAATTCCAGGAAACTTTGGACAAAGTATCGGATTGTGTATGATTAGTTTTATTAAGAAAAGGAATGTACTATATTCTTTGGTTTTTATAAATTTAATTTAGACTTACTTGCCCAAGAATTGAATGGCCGATTTCTTGATCCAAGTTTGTAGGATGATCGGCACAACTGGGTTTGTGATTTTCATGCATTAGTTGATACAACAAATTTCCTGTCACACGATGACATTCTTCCGCATCTACATCACTAGATTCACTAATATTACGCTGTCTTTTGGGGATAAAAATACTACGATTGGAAATTGAATAATTTGGTCCTGTAGGAAAGGCTTCATCCACTAATGAATGTGATTCTAAGGACCGCATACCCAGGACATTAGGCTGAGATATACGTACTGACAAATCAACTGAGGTAGAATCACCACTAAGATTCATACAGTTTTGATCGAACCCAGAAGCGATTTCGTGAGATCTACTAACAGGTAAGTCGGAACAAGGTTGGATTAAATTAATTCGTCCCACATATCCTGAGTCACCAGATGCTGCACGGTTTCTCGAATCTGGTTGCTTGGGGACAACTGAACTGAAATTTTGTATTGGTTGTGGACAAATCTGTCCCTGACCAGATATATTTAAATCAGGTGAAAGTTGGCGGCTGGACAGCTGAAAAGGGGGATCTAGACATGATGTTTCACGTAGCTTCAGAGCGTCATAGCTGTCAAATGAAAGACCGTCACCTACCGAATGGAAAGATGATACACAATCCGAACTTTGTCCTACGGATTTAGAATGATCACAAAGTGAGACACTAGCACAACGACGGCGAGTTTCAGAAAGTAACGACATGAGCATGCTCTCTGATGAACGAACAACTGTTGGACCATATAATTGAGATGGGGATTTACAGGACATCTGATTATTTAGACTTATTGTGCGTCGACGAAATTTCGATTTGCGAAACATCCCATATGTACTCAGGTCAACCTAAAAATAAGGTATTAGTGAAAAAAGGTTGTTTTTTAAGACTTTATAATTTTCATAAGTATTTATGCTAATTTTGATCTTAAGTGAAGTACAGATGGTGATTTTATGGTCTTAAAGAATTAGTATATGTCTCATAATAAACCAGCATGAAGTGAATAAACATTAAGAAATGATAAAAAGACAATAATTATTTTCTAGTCTAATGTATTCCGCGACCAGGTTTTAGCAGGATATAGATTTGATTATATGTTCTAGACAGGATCAAAATGAAACACTCTGCCTAAGTCATTTTTAACTGATCAGCATTAGTGGGAAATTGCAGAAGACTCTAGAATCTTTCTGTGAAAGATCATGAATACACTGACATTCTGCTGGATGACACTAGTTTAACTTGCAATTTTGTTTGGAATACAATTACGTTCTTATTCAGGTTGACGGAACGAAAGGTCAAAATTAGATGGATTTACTCATTATGATTTTTGTTCAACATTAATTCCGTTTTAATTCAATGTGATAGTATTTTTTTTGTTTTCCCGTATGACATTTTATTCTGTATAACATACGATATTCTTGTACTAAGTTAACATGAACTATACTCAGAATTTGTTATAACTAAGTATTTTTCATATGTGATTTTATTCTAATTATTAATCAAAAATGGATGTATGAATCAATATATAAATGAGTGTATTTCCGACTAGACTTGTCGTTCTTCTGGGTGTTTGTGGAATATATTTCCCTCTTCCCAACTTGGCCTTCTCTCTCTAGTTAGCGGGGCTGGGACGCATCGGAATAACTAGCTTATTTGTCTTCGTTCCGTTCTCAGATTAGGTGACCTTGTAATTTCGTTAAACATAGCAATTTTGATTTGGAGGCCAGTCGAGTGATGTAGTGTCTGAGGTATACTAAGCAATGGAGGGAGTAGGAGACTTAACAGACGGATAACCTTGTTATCAATTAACGGTTAGTAACAACTCAATTAGTGAGCTGAACTTTAGATAATTTAGTGCTCATTCAATAAGCTTTTATACTAACTTTTACATCAGATTATCTGGTCGAAGTGCTTACAGACTAGAAGATGATGTAGTTTAACTATCTATAACCATTTCGGAATACAGACAGTTATGTATAGAAAAATGAACCAGCTACATGTAAACTTTCCGTTTTCGACATCCACCAACGGAAATAATTTTTACCGTTACTCATCAATCAACATCTAAACAAGTGAAGGATAGCTAAAACGACCTAGTTATGTGAGTTTCAATTATAAATACAAAGCAGTTAGGCTACTTTTAACTTCATGAAAAAATATGAAAACCAATCAAGAAAAAAGTGGATATTAATTACAGGGAATTTCGTAATAATTGACAAAAAACAAAGTAATCTCACTTGATTGACTTCTTCTTCTGCAGGGTTAGGTGGATTTTGATCAGTTTGTTGACACTGCATTGGCTCATCTAATTCAGAGGGTGCCAAATCAAATTGAGCCAATCCTAGCCATTTACATAAAGGATTACATCTATGGCTATGGAAGAATAAAGCCATACCCCTCGTACCTAGATTGCCATCATTGTAGCCCACTCCATCTGATGTATGAATTTGAGGATCAGTGTACAAGTCTCCAACACCTTGGATATCTACTACTAACAATCGGTGACCAGAACGTTCAAATGTGAAGTGGCTAAAGGTCTAGGAAGAAATGAGCATTTCATAAGTAAGCAAGATGGTCATGTTCTTAAGAATACTGAGTAAATCGTTTTGTTTTTCCATATATATGTCTTTTGTATTTTTTTTACAAATTTCTACTCAGACTCCCACAGAAATTTAGTAATGGTATTATGACTAAATACAAACTAGGCTAGATAGTCTAGAATCATGAATACTAATAAGATAGATCTATCGTGAAGGAACAGCATACAAGAGTCGAACTAAGATATATTCGAGATAACGACAGTCGTATTAACAATTAAATGAGTTTCCACATAAAGCGTGCTCAATGCAAACTGTAATCCTCGACCGAAGAGTGAATGGATATGTTAAATTAAAGAGATATTTGTGTAACGGCTTAGATAATAAAGGTTTTTTGACTACCATTCATAAACCATTTAATCGAATGGGCAAAACCATAACTAAGTCCAGTCAGTCAGCTACAACGTAGGACCAGGTACACATATGCATCGGTCCAAGTTGCCATATCTCGTGAGCACAACAAGATGAACACCGGATTCATAGAAATAGTTCATTTAGTGGTGGTAGTATATAAAAGAAAGATTGTATATAAGGATATAGTATAGGAAGGAAGAACGTTATGAAGCAATTTTTATCTCAAGGTTTAAGGGAAGATAAAGAGTGTATACACCTACGCTATTGTGATCGATTCTGAGCTATGTCACCCAGAGTCTCCAGCCATTGGTTACGATAGTCACGCGGACCCCAACCAGGTAGTCTGCATCTGCCAACGTGGCTCAGACTAGAAGTTAGTGACTTCAAGCACTGATGCCACGTTTTGGTTTGGCCACCCTTAACTCTCTTCCAACCATCCCCTACACTAGTCAGCATTGCGCGTCGTGGTAATCGGTGTTCAGACATACGTAACACGTGGCCCAACCATCTCAGTCGATGAAGATTCATCACCTCATCAACTGATTTACCATCATTTCCTAATGCCCTGTGTCTAACCTCACTATTACTTACCCGGTGATCCCAGAAGATGCGAGCAATATTTCTAAGGCATCTGTGGTCAAATACTAGTAACCTACGAGTATCTTCTACTCTTAATGGCCATGTTTCACAGCCGTAAAGTAGAACAGAACGAACTGCTGCGCTGTATACTCGTCCCTTAATTGATAGACGGATATCTCGTCTTCGCCATAGGTGACGTAAGTTGGCAAAAGCCAAACGAGCCTTTTGAATCCGTGCTGAGATTTCGTCAGACACCAACCCATTAGGGCTGATCAGACTTCCAAAATAAGTGAAGTTGTCAACGCGTTCGACTACTTCACTCCCTATCCTTAGTTCAGGTGTTGACGCAGGCCAGTCCTGGAGTAACAATTTACATTTAGATGAAGAGAAACGCATCCCAAACATCCTGGCATTATTACTGAGTTCCAACAGAAGACTCTGTATTTTGCCAGCGTCTTCACCAAACAGGACTATGTCATCTGCGTATTCTAAGTCGCTTAGTGGACCCCTGGTAGGAGATCAATTCCTGAAAATTCAGTCGACGAGAGTGTTATTTCCAGCAACAGGTCTATAATGAAGTTAAACAAAAATGGGGATAGTGGACAGCCTTGACGGACACCACTTGAGGTTGTAAAATCAGATGACAGTTCGCCATAAGCTCTCACTCGACTGGTAGTGTTCGAGTAAATAGCCTTCACAAGGTTTATGTACTTCTCAGGTACACCTTTCAATAACAGACACTGCCACAGAACCTCTCGGTCTACAGAGTCAAATGCTGCTTTCAAGTCAAGAAAAACTATCATTGTCGGACGCCGATAAACATGTCTGTGTTCTAAAACCTGACGAATAGTGAATATGTGGTCGATGCAGCCACGACCAGGTCTGAAGCCCGCCTGATTTTCTCGTGTTTGCAGTTCACGAGTCTTAGTTAGGCGCTCGATAATTATTGAGGCTAGTATTTTAGATGCTATGTTAGTCAGACTAATCCCTCTATGGTTATCGCAGGATGATTTGGACCCCTTATATATTGGGACAATCAGTGATTGTGACCTGTCGGATGGGATTACGTCCAACTCCCAGATTTTAGTCAGGATATTAGTCAACCTAGTCGCTAAAATTGGGCCACCATATCTAAAGACCTCTGGAGCCAATCCATCTGGACCAGCTGCTCTTCCTCGTTTCAGATTAGTTATAGCCTTCTGAACTTCAGGTAGGGTCGGAGGACCTACTTCAATGTTCCATTCAGGCTGTCTGCGAATAGTGGGAAGTTGTGTAGTAGCTGAAGGCCAGCTAAACTGCTCCTTAAAGTGTTCCGCCCATCGTTCTAAAAGTTTGGGTTGAGAGCAGATAAGGGTTCCGTCTTTTTCCGAGATTGTCTCACTTACACTTGACTTCTTAATTCCGGTTTCTTTTATTAGTCTGAAGAGTTACCTGGTGTTGCCTATAGCCGCTGCTTTTTCCATTTCTTTTGCTTTCGTTGCCCACCACTGCTCACGATCGTTCCTTAGACTTTTCGTTAACCTGGATCTAATTTGTTTACGCTCTTCGTAGTGTTCAGGGCCTGATGGGATGAATTTACGCGAATCCAGCAGTGAAATAAACTTGGAAGAAATCCATCGGACTTTTGGAACCCTATGGTTTAAATTACTAATAGATGTGTTTCACAGCTGTTCGTATGTCTTTCCAAGCAGCATCTGGGTCAGTCTCGTTTACAGAACTGCCTAGATGTGAACTCAGTTAATCCTGGAATTTACATTTGGATTTCTCGTCCTCCAGTTCAATCCTAATGGGTCTTCTTAGTGTAGTTTTCCTGCGTCCAGTGAAGCGCAGACAAATGCGTGCTCGTATTAAAGCGTGATCAGAGTCTAAACAAGTATTCCAATATGAACGACAATCTTCTATCGAGCCTCTCCAACGATGGCTGGTGGCAATATGGTCTATTTGAGTCCATCGTTGGTTTGGTGCAGGTGGTCGCCATGTTAGGCGATGTCTCTTCTTATGTTTAAAGTTAGTGTTTGCCAAAAATAAACGATTGTCTGAGCATAGTTGCAACAGCAATCACCATAATCGGTTCGTTGAGCCGGAATACTAAAATACCCACCTAAATGTCTTTCTGTTTGATTTAAGCTGCCTAACTGGGCATTAAAGTCGCCCGCTACGATTACTATGTCTGAGCGCATAGCATTCTGAAGAAGTTCAAAGAGCTTTCTGTAGAAACCATCTTTCACCTCATCATGGCTACAGTCAGTGGGAGCGTAGGCAGAAACGACGACAAGGCAACGACGTGTATCCCTATCCTTCCGAGTTCTTACGGAACCATTTAGCCGGACAACACACAGGCGACTGTTAACGGGGATCCATTCTAGTAGTGCTTGTTCTGCCCTCGTACTAAGTGTTATGCTTACACCTGTAAGTCAACGAGAACTAGTCATGGGGTCGCCAGATACACGGAGGGTTTATTTCGCTGGCTGTCCATTTTGGCGAGGTGAGGTCAAGTGAATGACCACACTGGGATCCTGTATGCGTGTTTCGGAGACACAGCATACATCAATGGTACGAGATTCTAGAGTCTTAGCCAAGGAGGCCTGTTGACCGATTTGACTTAAAGTACGTACGTTGAAGGCTCCAATGTGTAGTTTGGAGCGAGGTTTTAGTAGACCTGGGACAGCGTTTCGCGCACTAGAATCGTTAGCCATGGTGACACTTAAGGAAGAAACCGAAAGAGGAAGTTTAGTGTTGAAAGTTGAGGTAGAAGGAATAGTGGGAAGTGAAGGTGATTGATTAAGAATACAGTGGTCTTGAGTGCTGTTAGAGGTATGAGGGCAGTTATCACTTCCCGGTTGCCCACACCGTGGAAGGGTTCTTCTAGAGGTACCTCAAAAGGAAATTGGGTTAGAAGTGGTCTTAATGACCTGAGAGCGTGACCGCAGTGCCCAAGGGACAACTGCTTGAGGTCGGTCACATACGACCTTTTTGTGGGTAGTTTTTGTGTTAGCTCCGTTCTTTTAAAGGACCTTACCGCCGGAGACAAATCCGTGGGATAAGGCGAGGTGTGCATTTTTAGGGTCTACGTTTTCTAACCCCACCCCTCCTTGTGGGAAGGCAGCATCGATGTTATGCTGGTTGTCTGAAGGAAACACCTTACTGCTGTCACATCTCAGTACAGTCAGCGGTACGACTTCGCCTTCGGACCTTGGGTTTGCTGCTTTTAGTCTTACCGCTCTTCAACCGACTTGTATGGCATGGTAGGACCTTGAGGAACAATTATCCCAGCCAGTATAGCTCGATTGGTTCATCACGATAGTCAAGCCCGACCACCGCGTCAAGGTAGCAGCAACGGTCGGGCATAACTAAGTTACCAACGATGCGTTTACTTAGCTGACCATGTGATCGGTGTTACAACCGGACCAGATAATGTTAGCTACAGTACGTAGAATAAAATTGAGGCAGATAATAAAGACAAAAAAGACATTTGATTACTGGTCGAGATGGACGAACATGAAGTCAACAGGGTGAATAACTAAAGAAGCATCTCACGTAGGCGTTCTAGCCGTGTTGAGGTCGGCCAAGTCTTGTTCGGTGGAGCCTATTGGCTTTCCTGGAAATGGTTTCCGTTTCACAAGGCTGACTAATCCACTGCGTTGTGGTTGAGTGTAGAAACTGATACCCCCAGGTCTTGGAGCGCCGGCGTCGCCCCAGGGGCAAGTATAGTATACATGCATACGGATATCATAAGTTTTCAACCATGCATCCCTTGGTATACACACAGGTATATTTACCCTATGAGCGAATATACGTTACATGCACACCAGTAACAAAAGTTTCCACTCATGCGTCCCATAGCATATTTATAGGTATATACACCTACCTGGGAGGGTAGACGGTTATCCCTCCCTTGGAACGCATTCGCTACAACTTACTGTCACTTTTGTAGTAGGTGCAAAGACTCGCCTAGTATTCGCTACCATTTTTTGTCTTTAACCTGAAGAATACGGCCGCTGACTTTAGACATAGGGCAAACGTTGCTTCAGCTTACGTTCTTTGCGCTAACTCGTGTCCGCTTGACACATACTTACATACATAAACTACAAAAGCTGAGTCATGTACTTTAGATACGTACTCATACACATTAGACAGCCCGCAAGATTTTAGTGAACCCCGAAATCGGAATCCAGTTAGTCCGGTTCATAGCAGAATGGTGGATATGTCCGGTCTCGCCGACGGCTCAAATTGGCTAACAAGGTTGTCCTAACTACCGAGCAGCGCCGTGGGGATTGAGTCGGACCTTGCTATGGCCGCAGTACTTGGAAGAACAACTTCAATCAAATATGCCCTATAAAATAAAAACATGAGCATGTATGCTGTATCGCTACAAAGCTGTCAACTTTGTGGTTATTCGCCTCGACAGTAGTGTACACTGGGAAAGCAATATGGTGTTTTAGGTTTTGTAGTAACACAATGCATTCACAATTGTGTAGTTGCAAATAGACCAATTACTTAAGCGATATTTGTAAAAACAAATTATCAAGCCCTCAAAGTTTATGAACTTAAATAGTTTTTTCGAAAATTGTGCGGATTAAAACTACAGACCTAAGAAATAACAACTAATCGACCAAACCATTGGTAACACATAGGCTATGGGACTAGGAAGCCTTAGGTTTAATCGTATAAATAATAGACAATGAACACTGGATAGAAGGTTCTACAATAATCTCTGTGTTTTAGTGATTCTTTGTAATATGATGACTGCTTTAAATAAATAAAGCGATTTGCCTAGCACACATACCTGTGGGGTATTACGTAAACACTCATCAACGAAGCCCGAATTTGAGTTGTATTTACGATATTCTCCTTCCATAAAGCGTTCAATATGAAAAAATGCTGGTGAAAAATCTACTTTTTCAGTGCCAACAGAACTGTCAGGAGACAATTCGAGAACAGACAGCTGGAAGATATCCACCTTTAAAACAAAATGAAATATAAATTTACTGATAGTGACAATTATATCAACGTAGAACTCAGTATAAGTTTAGCGATCCATGTAGTTACGTTTCGTAGAGGCACAGGAAGAAATAAAAAATATGGTAGAACTTACTACAGTATCATAGACTTAGACTAGAGTTCGCCAAATTCCAGTAATCCTTTGAAAACAAATACGATAGAGTACCTACGATATTTCCCATTCTTAATGGATATGTCGCATAACCGAAAAGAAGCTCAGAAGGAACTACTGAGCAATATATTTCTCTATTAGATAGACGACTTACTATAAAGCACTAAAGGTAGTTCAAATTAGCACCACTAGACAACCTACTGACATCTAGTTAGTGATCAGAATATCGCGGATGGTGCAAATCTCACATAGGTGGCTTTCATACGCATATAACGAATAAAAAATCCCTCATAAGACATGATAAAACGAGATTTTTGGAAAGAGCTACACGAAGAGAACGTTAGAAACCATGCTTTGAACGAAGTCAATAATTATTATTTTAATAAGCAGAAAACAAACGATCAGGCTGCAAACTAGTTAAATACAAATATTAAGTGTGTTCACGGATAATCTGAAAGCCTAAAAAGGAAATGAAAAACTCACCTTTTTGGGAGGATTATGACGATTGAAAGCTTCACCCCATAACTTTGCTTCCATTTGTAGACGTACATCGTCAAAATAAATCTGTTTGTCTGTAGGGGCTATGTATCGCTTGGCCACATAATTTGAAGTATGGTGCCAGTCATTGGTATCCGTTGCTCTCTGACTCTGTTTTTTCCTACAGAAGTTATTGAGAAAGCAGTCAGTTTTGTTGGTGATATAGAAGAACGCGTTTTGTTAGACTATGTTCAGTAGTACGAGTAAAAATAGGTGAAAGTACGAAACGTGTAGACATAAGAGTGAAAACGCCAAATATGTACGTACATTCTAAAGCATTCCCGCATTGCTCCACGATCAAACGGTTCCGATTCCATTTTGATTCGCACTTCATCCACAACCCATTTCTTCTTGATTGCACTGTACCGGTGTCTGAGGGCACATCGAACAGGACATTTATCCCATGGTAGATTGCTCCATGAGTCCAGGTCTATTGATTTAACCTTCTTGAATGCTCTTTGCCATAGAATAACTGAAAAATTGAAGGAAGGCTGTGCGATCACAATACAAACGCTGAATCACTCGTTAAAAGAACATAATTAGCAAACATGATTTTTCAAAGCACGAGGTATTTTTCAAATACATTAAGACTGTGATTCCAGGAATTTAGGAATCGGACGGATACATATGCCGAAAAAACAGCTCGCCAAAAGAGGTGCACTTTTATGTGAGTTATATGGAATGTATGAAAGTAAGTTGTGAAAATTTTCGTGAAGTTAAACACTTGTTGATAAAAGTTTTGCTGGTGATCAGGTCATTAAAACAAGGGAGAAATATTATGGAATATAAATCGTAGTAATAGCGACTTAAGTACAAAAGTAAAAGATACATACGGGCATTTTGTTGTTCACTCATAGAAGCGTCTGACTGCAGTGTTACTTCAGAGATGTTCAAATTATCATCAGTAACCTCATCAATATAAGATCCCATTTCGTTAGATAACTACACCAATATTCGCTTGGGTAATTGAAACTGAACATCCGACAGGACTACGTAGCCTTAGATACGGTCCAAATACTAGAAACCTTGGAAACAATAGCAATTAGAAAAGACGTAGCGATAAATGAGATCACTGATAATATACACATATGTTAGTCCTAAAAGGTTAATATGAGTTGGAAGTGTCGAGTTGCAAACTATCTACATTTGCTAGCAAACTGAAGGGGAGACTGTACTATCACAGTACTACATATCACGAGGATCAACAAAGATCACCTGTTGTCATAGATGATGACCAACCTCGAGCGTTTATCTGTTTATTGACTTTTACAACCTTCAAACCACCATGGTCAGTAAAAGTGTGATGCTGAACAGTATATATGAGGTGAGAAAGATGGGAATAAACATGCACTATGTCATCTTTGACTCCATATGGTCGCTTTAAGCTTCACACATTTGTTGACTAAGAATTTATTAAAATCCGTACAACTATTTACTATATTTCATAATATAACCCCTATCAATGGGTACTTGATATTCAGTATAATATTAAATAATCATCATAAATTGAGCTAAGGTCACTTACTGGTACGTATTCAGAGGCAAAATTAATGCACTGACTAATCACGAGAATACAACAGCAAGTCCAATTGCGACCTGAGCTAATGTCACTCAGTGAAACGTTCAAACAACTAAGATTACTCCAGCCCTAAGTACTCATTTCGGTCTTCCTTTATATGAAAAAAACTATTTGAGTACACCAGAATGTGGCAACTGCTTTTCAGTCATCTTTTCAGAGAATCACATCAAGCATAAAATGTATTTTAAGCGCGTTTTTCAAAAAAGCTAGTCACTATCTTTGACTGTTTTTGCTTTTTTGTTGCATCAAATAGCGTTCTTGGTCTACTTTAACTCGAAATATTTCGGTTAAGGTTTGAAGTTTTGCTAAGCTTTGCCTCATTGTACCTTCTTTCTCATCGACTTTGATACTTGTGTTTGTATTGTGTTTTAATCCTTAATCTGATTACAAAAGTTGACAGTACTTGTAGATGTAGACAGTCGAATTGCTTGTTCTTCGTGGGGGAAGGAATGCAATATAGTGAGTGTAAAAAGTGGTTCCATAAGATATGTGTCTGTTTATTTCCCACCACAAACAAAAGATGCTCAAATCCTAACTCACATTGATTTTGTATGTTATGCTGTTAGAATAAGATGTTACTGATCCAGACGGCTTTGAGCCTCTTAGATTAGGCCTCTTAGAAGGAAGATGGTGGTTGCACCGTATAGACTCCTTAAGGTAATCCTAAGGTAATCCTAGGGTCGGGGAAGCAACGTGATCTTTTGTTACATAGCGCTCGGAGTCACGACAATACCGACGTAATATGTCTCTAGAAGATAGAATAAGAAAGAAGTCGGTCCTAGCCGAACTAGAAACCCTTCAAAAAGGAAATCTCCACTTGGTGTGTTTTCTAATAGCCATGTCATGTAAGACAGGAGGTAGCGTTTTTCTATACGTAGCCAATAACAATAATATAATTATCCGCTCCTTCGCTTTGGAATCATATGATAATGGAACTTAAGAAGTCATTAGCTGTGAGTTGACTATCTGATGTGGTACATTCATACTCGATGTCATCTATCGCGGCACAATCTCCTTAGCTGATGACCTTATTTTAGAAAACACTCAGCTATGGAGTGCAAATAACAGATGCTCAATATTAAGAAGATTTATTGCACCTGACATTGGTTGGACTGAGATGACCACGGTAGGATCTATAAACACCTTTGGTAGCAGGTTCCGGATAACGGTACTGAAGCATGCATTAGTACAGCATGTATCCTAACCCACATGTTTTGGTGTAAACCAAGGTTCTACTTGTTAGACTAGCTAATCTTTCACTCGACCGAGGATATTACCAACCTTAATGTTCTTCCACCGTTAGCGAATAGCGATCACGCTATTTTTTCATTCACCTTTAGAACCAGTGACATGATAAACGATCACGTTAAGCCTCGCCCAAATTTACAGAGAGCTAACATATCAGCCATTCGGGAGTGTGCCGCTAAGACAGATTGGTCAGTAGATACTAGCTCATCAGGTAAAGAAGCATGGTCTATATTTAAAGGCAAGTTTGTTTCAGTTACATTCTCGTTCATACCATGACAGGTACCATGTAGACAATAAATAACTGGTATAAGTCAAGAAAATCCTTAGACTCAGGAAAAGTCATTTGAATAGGTTCATCTCTACCAATATAGAACAGTACAGATCTAGCTGTTGTAAGATTAGGAATGCTTATAAAGTGTTAATAAGTAAGGCTAAATAGGCATACTTAAAACAATTGAATAGGGATTGTAAAAATAGTCCAAAACGGTTATTCTCGTATATAAGGAAACGAACTAAGAGAAGTGATGGAATTCCGACACCTTTGGTAAGAAAAAATCCGTTATTATTGGCAAGAGATGATGCCGAAAAAGCTGAAGCCTTGTCAATTGTAAATATGCTGCTCTTGCTTTGTCGATTCGCAACTTCACATCGTCATCAGATCCACCGTGCTCATAAGGTTGGCATTGGTAGATGTGGAGACATTCATTCAATCGGATGGCATGGTTCAGCTTTGCAGACGTGCTCATTACATGTAACCTATTACTGTTTACATTAAATATATTATTCTATTCCCAGCACAAAGGTGTTCTCCAGAGGCACTAAGTATCATTGTTAGATGTCACGATACGATGAGTCAAACTGAACAGTGATGCGACTTCCACGCTAGATCTCACAGATTAGGCAATCACATCATGATAAATTCACCGCTTTCGGATTAGGTCTGTTATGAAAGTGGTATTAATACTGAATTACATTATAATTTTACAAACTAACAAGATTAGAGGTGCTAAAACCTGAGTAAAAATACTTACTTACTTACGCCTGTTACTTCCAATGGAGCGTAGGCCGCCGACCAGCATTCTCCAACCCACTTTGTCCTACCCTTTCTTTTCTAGTTCTATCCAGTTTTTGTTCATTCTTCTCGTGTCTGTCTCCATTTCTCGGCGTAATGTGTTCTTTAAACTTCCTCTTCTCCATTGGCATTCAGGATTCCATGTGAGGGCTTGTCTTGTGACGCAGTTGGGTGCTTTCCTCAATGTGTGTCCTATCCACTTCCAGCGCTTCCTGGTTTCTTCCTCCGCTAGAATCTGGTTTGTTGTCTCCCACAGTAACTTGTTGCTGATAGTGTCTGGCCAATCGATCCGAAGTATCTTGCGTAGACAACTGTTAGTAAACACCTGTATCTTCTGGATGATGGATTTCGTAGTTCTCCAAGTTTCCGCCCCATACAGTAGAACTGTCTTGACATTTGTGTTGAAAATTCTGATCTTGGTGTTGGTTGACAATTGTTTTGAGTTCCAGATGTTCTTCAATTGTAGATATGCTGCTATTGCTTTGCCGATCCTCGTCCTCACATCTGCATCAGATCCACTGTGTACATCGATGATGCTGCCCAGATATGTAAAGGTTTTCACATTCTCCAAAGCTTCTCCGTCAAGTGTAATTCGATTGATACATGCTGTATTGTATCTGAAAGTTTTGCTTTTCCCTTTTTGTATGTTGAGACCTACTGTTGCTGAGGCTGCTGCTACACTGGTAGTCTTCTCCTGCATCTGTTGTTGCATGTGTAATAGAAGAGCTAGGTCATCTGCGAAGTGTGGATCGTCTAGCTGCATCCTAGCTGTCCACCGTATCTCGTGCTTCCTCCACATGTTGACATCTTCATGGTCCAGTCGATCACCAGGAGAAAGAGAAAGAGTAAGAGTAAGCACCTTGCCTGACACTGGTCTTTACCTCGAATGAGTCGGTGAGTTGTCCTCCATGAACGATTTGGCAGTTCAATCCATCATAGGAATTCTGCATGATATTGACTATCTTCTCAGGCACGCCGTAGTGTCGAAGAAGCCTCCATAGTGTTGTCCTATTCACGCTATCAAATGCCTTCTCGTAGTCAATGAAGTTGATGTGGAGTGATGAATTCCATTCGATTGATTGTTCCACAAAGATCCGCAGAGTTGCGATTTGGTCTGTACACGATCTATCATTACGGAATCCACCCTGTTTACCTCGAAATTGGGCGTTTACGGAGTCTTTCGTAGACTCTAAAAAAACGCTAACCAGAAAAAATAATTAAAACTATTTAAATATGTATATATTCTTATAAAACTAATCTATCTCAAGATATTTTAACGTGCTTGCGTATTGTTTCTTAGAAAAAAGTTGAAGACAAAAACCCTTTCTGCCGAAATTTTCTTGCTGTTGCATGAACTTATACAAGCGTCTCATCACGTTTTGTTTGCTTGAGTAAGCACATGAGAATTTCTACAGGGACTTACATTTTCAATAATATTTTCGCAGCACATCTGGAAGAGGTAAAAAACAGCAAACGGGTGCCAGAGATTGAATATCTTATTTGACGTTTACTATGTGCCACAAGGCTTATTAGAATATCTAAGATTAACTGGACTATGGACACACCATAGCCAAAGGCACTAGGTCAAGCATCCGTATCAGATCACCATTGGGAGCACCGAACTGTGCGTCCTACATAATAAGTAGCAAGTTTAGACAACAAATTTATTGTTCCACCGACTTCCTACTGAATATATATTCGAACTCCACTCGTGAACTCTGGTCGGATTGAATTCTCGATTCTAGATTATATAGGCGTTGTCAAGACTAGCATATCCGTGAATCTTCAAGTTTGTTATACGCGACATACTTAGTGTAGATCTTTATCAGAATTACTATAGAGTAGATCCATTAAGTCGACAGCTCCGAAGTTATTTATCAACGACTGCTTTAGCTACTGTAAAGATCAAAGAAGTTGATCCAAAATCAGCAACATTCATTTGTCTTTGATTATTTTACCGTGATTCTCTTCGAAGATGCTTGAATAAGTAATATATGAATATTTACTTAACTATAAGCATGTGCTCATCATCAGCAAATATCGTCGGGACTTGGTTGTTTAAATGTTTAGATAGAAAATAATGAAGTTCATTCTTTTATTGGCACAATTTCGAATTTTGCGTAAATGTCGTCTTCAGAAGACGTTTGACCCCGTGTCGTCAAGGTTAGTTAGTTCATCTGGACATCGATTTACTTGACACTGCTACTGAGCTCACTCGGTATGTTATCTACAGCTTTTTTGATAATTTGATACTTGAAATGTTTCTTGATATTTGTGTTAATGTTTAAGCTAAATGTATCTACTTGATTGTTGTGAATGTTACTTCATAGGTTAGGTATTTCGTGTTTTATTTTCATTAGTGTACAACAAAAATAATAACTGGGTTGTAATTTGTTTGGAGATGATGGAAGCATGTAAATTTAAACTTAAATACTTAAGTACTTATCATATAGTTCAAATGGTCGTTCCTTTTGCTCTAAGTCAAGATATTTTTGTATTTCAGTGCTTGTGTTAGAATTCGTTAGATTCTTTGTATATTTAGCACATGTTATCTGTGGTTCTGTGCCTTTTTTTTGATGAGTTAATAATCGTCATATATAGTACCTTCGTTATAATAATCGTCAAAGTAAATAAAATGCAAGGAAAATTCGTGCACTGCAGCTATTTTACTTCTTGATTTTGTTTTGTGCAGTTTTATTGGGCGTTGCGAATGAACGTGCTAGGAGGGTATCTGAAGTCACCATTTACTCTAAAAAAAACAATGTTGTATCAGTTTAAACAGAAACAGAAACACCAGATTCTGCTCCACTTCAAAGTTTGAGATGAAGTGGAGTAGGGAGCCTTATATCGTACATTGAGACACATCGGCCCTCATAGATTTTTATTGATTCGGTGCTCTACTTAGTCCCTTCGCATATTTCAGTTTAATCAAAACCTCCCTCTATTTCCGAATGTTTCCTTAATTTAGATCATCGTGTGAATTCCATGTAAGACACCTTATAATGTTTGGTTAATTGAATAGTGTATCAAAAGACAGCTTATCTTTCGAGTCGTAACCTATTATAGGCCCAAACTGAAGTTTTCCAAACGTAATCGAAATGTAGCGTCAGTGAAAGATTTTTATACCGGTAGATTTTGTGTTACTATTAAGTGGAGTCTACTCATGACCACTTTTGTAAAATGTTGACCTTTTTTCTAGTCAAACTATTAAACTGTTAATTGGGTACAGCCTGTCAGTTTTTAGTTTTAAAAGTGATTCGAATTTTTTGAGCACTCAGAATGAACAGGATCATTTGTATTAACACTAAGAGTAGCTAACCTGCAATGTCTTCAAGGGTGATAGGAATATAGGATGTAATTCATATGAAACTCAGGCTCAGTAAACAGGGTGTCATTGATTTAGTTATGTTTGAAGGTAATTTAACTCACAGTAATGATCCATTAAGCTTTTAACATCGACTCAGCTAAGTTCAGAAGGTGCCCAAAATTCAAATCTTCAGTATCCGGGGAACATGTTTATTTCATCCCGTGCATTTTTCATATTTAAAAACAAGAATTTAGACAGATGTGACCAATATGCACTAGCTGCTTTGAATAAGCTGTATGTGATCTTACTATGAACGTCCTACAGACACAGCTAGCTTCATTGTACTCGGTCTTGGGTGCGTCTTACATGGTTTCTATGAGTATATCTCAGGGGTGTTTTTAAGAGTTAATAATCTTCCTATCTGCTCATTGATCCATTTACGTGGATGTGATAACCCACATAAAATGGGTCATTTGATAAGAAAAATCCTTTCCTCTTTTGGTTTAATTTTGGAATTTCAGACACTTGTTTATTTGAAGCCTCTGTACTGATATGTTTTTTGAATGTAAACGAGATGTGATATTCAAAATATATGTCTCATGTATAGTCAAGAGTGAGAAAGCTATGTTATATGCTGCACTTATCCTACGTACAGTAAATTACAATCAGTTTCAATACTGAAGGCAGTATCAAAATCTTGATGAAGCCTAACGAAAAGGTTCAGATTTGATAACTTGTACTTCGCTTTAAAGACTTTTGTTTTTCCAACATTGTAGATTAAGGTAGTTTGTCGTCGAAACATCTACTTATGTTATAGTAATCAGTCGCCATAAAAGATGTTTCTTTTGGTAACTTTCTTGTGGTGAATAAAAATGACCAATGTTTGTTTCTGCTTATTACACAGAAACGAAACTATGTGGTTATTTCATATAAACGCATGAACAAATGACATTATGAAGACAGAATTATAACTCGAGGTTTTTTAAAGGTAGTCAATAAAAATTATATCGCAATAGACGCTTTTGATAAATGGAACCGACTCTTTTTCGATGTATTGGATTCTCAAACAAATAGCGCCTGGTAATTTGTTCATGAAGAGGTATTCTTCTAAAAGTAATGACGAGAGCACATTTATAAGTTCATCAAGGTGATGAGATTCATCTTACTTTCAATAGGCTAACCAGTCTTCCTCTAGTTCATTGGTAGATGAACATTGTTCCATATGTCTCTTTGAGAGAACATTGGATACATTTTACTACTACTTAGTAAACTCCATCATCAAATATCTAACGAACTTAATTGCTCCTTAATGTGGCTTTATGAGCTAATTATTCAATTTATATCGGTCGTAAAGCTGTTTACTAAGGAGGTGATCTACTGAAAGCGAATTTTATAGAGGTTTTAATTAAAGCCATACCATAAAAAAAAATAGGAAGTTTGTTCAAAGGGTTACTATGTAGTTGTTTGTATGGTTAACAGATCTTTCTATAATAATGGATAAAACTATTAACACCGAAAATCACGGAAAAGATATTAGGTTTAGATAAATGCTTTTGTTGGTTTCAAGCTTTTGAAGCTTGTTGGTTTAGTTGCGCAGTTTTCACTATAATTTTAGAAACACCTTTAGGATCTACTTGAAATTTAGGGTAGAAGTCTTACTTTAACTATTTTATACGTACTCTCATTTTCAAGATTATTTTGAATCTTAAAGGTATAATTAACTTCACTATTGTTGTGCAATCTATATTATTTAATTTTTTATTATCTCATTTCTTTCAGGTCTGTCCATCCATCTACTGCCTAAGTGGATTTCTCAGATACGATCAGTGTTACTTTTACGTTTCTTTTATTTTTTGTTTCTAACGAATACACTTGTCTATGGTAATGAAATAAATCTGTTTGGGATTTGGTAGATACATATTTATGCAATTATTAATTCTATTCTCATGATTGTTCAAAACTATTTACAAAATGTTCTTACACAAAAAGCTTTATTTTTATTTGCTCTTTCAGCAAATCTTATCCTCTTCCTTCTAAGAATCAACGATTATATTCATGTAAACGCGTGGTTTTTGTTTATGCCATTTTGGTTATGGAATATTCTAGTGTTTGGGGGTTCGCTCATTTTATTCCTGTTTAAATCTCTCAATTTAACCAAACTCTCTTTATTCTATTATCTTTGCCAAATTTCAATACTTACATTTCAAATATTTCTGTGTATTAAACTAGAAAAAAATGCATTAAATTGGTATGTAGTCTTTATACCAATTTATTGTTTATGCGTTTTAGGATTTTTGACATTCACAAAAGCGTTTTGTGAGTTAACTGTTTATGATTGTGAGAAATTTCTTGCATTAAATCTTCCATGTGTCATTCTAATTGCCTTACGTTTAGATAATTATATTAATTGGACATGGGTTGTAGTGTTAATACCATTCTGGATTATAATGGGATTTTTGATTGTATTGCTGCTATTTTTAGTTTGTATGTTGTGCGGATTGAGTCGTTTCACTCAGAAAGATCTTCATGATATTGTTTCAATGATTGGATGCACATCAATTGCATTTACTTTTCTCATATTCGTTGTTCTTTTGATCTGCCGATTAGATAATATTAAACTGTTTACATATAATGAAATATTCTTACCATTATTTATTTGTGTTTTGTTTCTGATGATTATGACGATTTCTACAAACTGGTTAGTCAGCAAACTTTGCGGAAATATCAATAGTTCTAGTGGAAGAAATTGTTTAGTGGAATATACCTCCGGATCTCGGTAAGCTTCTATCATTGTAGTTAAGGAATTATCTTACTTTACGGATTTATTAGCACACTGTTAAACTGGTTTATATTTTGGCACTGGCTACAATTTTGTCACAAAAAGGTTGTAAGGCATATATAATTACTGATCAAAGGCTGCCGAACCTCAGTAGTCAAGCACATATTGATTGTAGATGAAAACCATCGGCACTTTGGTGCTGAGTTAGCTGAGGTGAAATCCTAAAGAATGAACTAATACTGAAGGTGGAGTGCATCAATCATCAGGTCGAAGCCTAACAAATATCTTTTCCATTCAGAGGTGTTTAACTGAACCGCTAACTTAAAAATGTCTTTGGATGCTTCATTATCTCATAATTCTCTCCACCGTTAACATCATTTTTTTAAGGTAAAACAACGAGCAGAGCCAATCCTATTGTTTATATATTGGCTGTTAAAGATGGTTTTCATTACGATTTAAATAATATGCGGGTATTTAAAGTTATTATTTCTGAATGAGATAAGATATTAGTAAGCAGAGTAAACTGCATACCTATGATTTTACAAATCTCGACGAATATGTATATATCGTGCTGTATACAGAGGAATCAAGTGTTTGTCTAAAGATCGTGCTTACTTTCAACTTGGAAAATAAGGGCAAAGATCAATAATTTAGCTTCAGTGAATTCGAAACTGTGACGCATCACTTGCTATTGATCTTTTACAATGACAGGCGTCATTATGCTGTTTAAAACTACTTTGATTGTTAGCGAAACAGTTTCTCGATTAAATTAGGACCATATTGTCTGTGATGACTGGTTACTTTTGTTTAACGGTTATGGAGTTACAAATCCGGTCATTACGTTAAGCTAGCACCTCTAATTTATTCGATATTCAGTTGACTAACAATATTGAGTATAAGGTGGGTGAAAAGACATAGGATTTAACCATTGAATTTTCTTGTAGGAGCATTAGCCCCAATATGGAAATTCTGTCCACGGAGGATTGTCAACAAGTGTTTACCGGTTGGCCAGAATCTCCAAATACGCTTGTTTAACCAAAAAGTTTATTCAAACGAGTGAATAGATAAAATTAAACATGTTATGATGAAGCAGGCAATAGTTATTTTATTCTGACATAACGTCGATGTTCTGTATGATTTTCCATGTAAACAATTTAATACTATATTTGGCCTTCTACTGGTTGATTATACTCAGCTCTTTGTATTTTATAGGTTATCAGCAAATACTTCGTTGGACCCTATTGAAGGAGGAAATACACTTGTTGCTAATATAAATGTTTCACGTGATAAGTATTCAGAAGTTCATCAGAATCTTACAAAGAACACTGCTTCCGAACCGCTTGAAAATAGTGTCGAAACGGTTATCTCACTCAATACAGAAACTCCTTGCAGTAATTTACTAATAAAAGACAAACATTTTCTTCATTCGAATAAACCAAACCAACGTATGATTAAAGATGACTCTTTATCACTTCCGGATTAGAGTACCTAAATCTAATGAACATCGTATATTGATTTTACAAACAATATTCTTACATTTGTAATCTCAAATACTGCTTATTTATGAAGTGCAATTGTAGAGGACAATGTTATTTAACTGTAATTTGTAAAACACGTTTTCATTTTTCATTTTTTTTGTAAAAAAGACGTTTATTACAATGAATCGGCTTAATTTGTATTGAGATTAACAGATTTTGAGCGATTATTTAATTCATTATTCATGTTTGTGAAATAAGTGATAAATTCTACTATTCACAAAGTTCATTTATGACTGATACAACTATGAAATAAATCCCTGAGAAAATGTTTTAATGATCAACACTAATTTTTGAAAATCTATAAGAATAATTAGTTTAATGAACTTACTTAATTTTAGTAATTATCAGATTTCGGGACTAGATTTCACAATAATTTGGTGTTAGTTTAATGTGTTTCCATGTTACAATTCAGAGGACAATGAATGATAGATTTATTCATATTCCAGGTTAAGAAATATTTATATATCGAGCTTTAAGTGAAACGTAAGCCAGAAAACAGAAACTTGTTTATAAGGAAACCTCCTACTTTAACAGAGATCTAGTCTGAGTAATATTAAACAACAGCCAATAACTTCACAACTGGTACTGAGCTTTGGTTTATACGCAAAGAAATGAATTTCATGTTAAGTAAGGTGTAAAATTTGTTAAGAATCTCTAGGATTACCGAAGTAGTTACAGGTGGCGCACATTCATCACTGAGGATGCAGACGAGCGAACTTTTAAACACCGAGTGTATGATTGAGAAACAATAGTTCCACCATACTGTATTAACTATGAAACTTGTAGATCTCGATGTTTAACAACAGTGTGTAGATCGCAGCTTAGTTTCAAAGTAGTTCAATGCTTTTATAAGAAAATGAAGACGAAAGCGTTGAAGAGCACAGTTTATTCCATCAAAACAATAATAGTAAAATAATAACAGTATATTTAGGAAATATATATATTTATATAAATATGAATTAATTACTATTGAGCTCACTGTTTAAAAAAACGATAATTTGTGCTTAGTGACAGTGCTTTTTTATTTATACAACATGTAGAAAAAGAATCGATGTCGACCAGGAAGTGAGCAAAAAGTGTTAGAATAAAGTAAGGATTCAGAGAAAAATAAATCTTGGACATATGACATAGGAGTAAAACATTGAAATCAGTGTGTGTATTAGTGGGCACAGAATAGAATCTAAAATAAAGGAGGAATGAATGAAGAATATGAAGTAATTAATAGATAAAAAAATAGTTACATCTTCTGCATGAGCTGTATAAACAATTGAAATACAAGACATGAAAGGAATTCCTGTATATTGAGAAATAAATGTTTTTAAGAATTTTGAGAGGGGTACATTTGGTGAAGATATAGAACTCATTTGTTTACCTGTATGTAATATGAAAAAAAGGTCGTATTTTATTGTTCATATACACAGCCGTTTTTGTTCGATCCATGTAATATTTGGTTATTACAGTAAATTTTTGATTAATACAGACGCAATGTGGCTTGTAAATAATACAAAAATGTTACAATGTAAGAAAGGAATGTGAGTTTATTGTACACAGGTTGTTAGGTCTTAAGTTTGATTGATACAAAATGATTGAGTGTTATGTTAATATTTATCTACGGGCCTGGGTAATAACAAATTGAATAAATTTTACAAATAAAAGTTTGAGAAAATATGTATGCACTCAAGACTGATTGCTGATTAATATAATGTTTCTTTCTTTGGATGTTTCTACCCCAATACCTTCATGGTTATAGGACTCAATATGATTATCACAAAGCTCTTTATTTTTATTTTGTACTTCTTCCACGTTTTCGTTCTCTTCTTCGTACAGCTCTTCCTCTTCCTCATCTTCAACCTCCCCTTCACTAATGTTTTCTTCGTCATCATCAGTTTGCTCTTCTTCATCAGCTTCTGGAATTGGCAATTTTACAAATTTATCTATATTTCGACTTAAATAAAACGAAACTGGGCGGCGTTGTACACGTGGACTGAAAGAAACTGGTAAATTATAATGATAAAATAGCTGTTGTTCTTGTGGTTTCTGCAAAAATTCTACTTGCACTAGATCTTGTTGTTGTTCATGTTGCTGTTGAAATGGTGGGAGTGAATCTTCTACTTGTAAACTAGTGGGTGGGTTAGGATAGACTGTTTTTTCATTACTTGATTCTTGTACTGACAAATTTTTAGAATTGTCATAAGAATAATTTTTGCATGATGAAATTCTTTGTCTGCGATTATCACTGATTGTTACATGTTTACCATGACGAGGAGCTACGGGAACACTCGAAGGCCTTCCAGGTGAACGGGCTTTCAACGATACAGTCGCGTTATTACGTTGTTTTACAGATCGAACAGTGTTAAATGGTCTTGTATCCATATTCCTTTTGATATTAGTGCCAACATTGTTCAAAGACATATTCTTCCAATTCATGGTGTATGTACTGTCAATTCGGTACAAGATAAATATGCGTAAATTACTAAAATAGACATTATAACTTGTATAGAAATACTGAGGCCTTAGATGAGGGATTAGTGAGAATCAGCTAATCGTCTAGGCGAAAATTCAGTGTTTTAGAAGGACTGAAGAAATTTAAGAGTGTGGATCTTGTTTGCCATTATACCGAAATATTCTAGATACAATTCACTATGGCGCCGTGGCTGGACATTGTAAGAGTTCCTAACTAGGTTAAAATATGTTCAGCGCCTCCTAGTTTTTAATAATTCGCTAGTTGGTGTCAGTTAACGATGATGGCCTTTTTTGAATAACTATTCTTGATATCTAGTTCTTAGACTCCACGTGAGGGTAGATTTTAACACCTATTAGTAGCTAATCAGGATCCATGAAAAATGTTCTGAGGGAATTTTCTCGGAAATAACAAAGGTATTCCAAGCTGTTCTGTGTTAGTTTTTATAAACTAATTTATTTTATTGTGTTTAAACATTTCCTTCCTTCCTTATTACGTCAGAATTTCTATCGTAACTAAAAGCTTTAAAATTTTCTACTCACTTTTTTGTTTGGTTTGAAGAAAATACTAAATTTTTAATATGGTCAAGTTTTTCTGGATTGCAACTTCCTGTGCTCAATAAATCTAATGCTTCTACAAGACTGACCGAACGAGATTGTAAGCGGCGTATTTCTTTGCATAAAGCACTGAATAACGAGTATGGTAGGTGAGGCTCTTGTATGTCTGGTATCTGTACACCTAGAAAGATGAAATGAGAAAATAAAGTGGTAAGAATATATGAGTATTATAAGCGGAGGGTATAAAAATAAGTGAAGTTAACTAAGTCGTGTTTCAATAAAGCCAACATAACAATTGAGGCAGAATAATATGAATTCATTTTATTTCGTGGTTTCTTACCAGACGTATACAGCCGACATTGACTGTGAAAAGAATTAGGATTGCTCGATATTATATTATGTACCGATGTTGAACTTTAATATGAATATGGCTGTATGCAGATGATGAGAAACCATGAAATAAAATAAATTCACATTATCCCTCCTCAATCGTTGTTTTGAATTTATTCGAATTCATCAAAGGAACAAGCTGTATGAAATTTTGTTTGCTTACTTGAAACAGAACTAAAGTTGCAGACTGTGAACCATTGGGTTTCCTCCCTTATGAAACCTAAATGACTTGGGGGGAGATTCTTAATAGGATCAAAAATATACATCAATAGCTATTTTCAATCTAAAATAAAACAAGTATCCAGTGCCATCTGACTTTCGAAAGTCCTTCAGGTGACTATAATACACTAAGCTTCGTGAAAACTCCCACTGGTGTCAGATGAACGATCAGCTTGGGAGAAGGATTTTCTTAGTTCTGTAGTCTTTAAACTGGATGGTTTAGTTTTGATAATTATTTTGTCTTTTTAAACAACATAAGAATGAAGTTTTAGAAAATGAACTGCTAGAATTTTTCTATATGTATTCTCTATATGTTTTGTCGATATCGTATTTGTTAACTGTGCTGGGATTATTTGTTTTAGAAATATTTGTCATTTATGCAGTCTAAAACGACAGCTGAAAAATTCCGGTAGAATCATTTTTACATAGCTACAGGAACTCTATAAAACCATTCGTACTGATATTATTTGAAAGTAAACGTTCAGAGAGGTTTTGTTCATTATATCTCAGTGATTCTTTGTGGTGATTTTATAATGTTTTGGTAATATGATTTATCTTGTATTGTAGCTAAGAAACTTTCTTTCGGAAGTTTTTTTAAGATATTGAAAAATTTTTTCTTATGCATCATTTCACTAAGGTCACATCTAAGTAGCTGAGTAGAACTAGTAATAAATTTCTAAGTATTCACCTCAATAAAATGCGCATCGCTAAACAAACGAACCATTAGACATCTGAAAATTGACTATCCAAGATCTTATGATATTCTTATACATCGGTCATGTTATGGGTTTTATTTGAGTAATTTGAAATATGTCTAAGAATAAATAACTAGGTGCAAAACTACTCACCATTATTGTTTATGCTGTCAGTGTACTGTATTCGAATTGTTTTATTCGTTATCTGGACTTTGGGGGATTTGTCTGACAGAAATTTAAGATTTTCGCGTAATTTTTGAATTATCTCAATTTTGACTTGCGTTTCATTAGCCCAGACTTCGGACAATAAATTCATCTACACCATTAATAAAAGAATCATACGATAATGTAGGTTTGTAATGAGAATTTTTTAAGTGTCAAAAATCATATCAAAACGTGAAAATAGGTAAGGTGGAAACTATTATTACGTAATCGTGAAAATACTTAAACATTAGATGATGGTGGTCCTAATTTTGTGTTGTGTATCAATTTCTTTCAGGTTATAGATACGTCTTGCTGATCTCTTGAGATATAAAACAAGAGAGGAAGAGGTGAAGCGGTCAACGGAATATATCCCTATTTATTGATTTTATTCTTGAAAATGTAAAATCACAAATACGTATCATGTTTACTCTGATCGTCTATAATACGTGGCTTAATAATAATATTTTATCAAAGGTAAACAAAATATGTTTTGTTCATCTGAAGATTAAAGTAAGAGTCGTCATGGAGCCTAAAAATTTGAATAAATGAGCTAAAGAAACTAGGTAAAATGATCAGCCTCAGTAACAAAAGATTATGGAAGTTTTAAAATGAAATTTATTAGGTTAGAGTGATGGGGATAACATATTGTATGCGAGGAGTGGAGATGGTAAGTGAAGTAAAGTATGGTTTTTCAAAAATTAGTATTATAATTATGAAAGATGAGGAAAAGGTTGAGTGGGATTCTTTACTGAATTAATTGATGTTTATTCTGACATACTGCTTTCTATCTTGTAATCCAATAAACGAAACGTTTTCGCTTAGGCAAATCAGAAAGTAGAGAAGACATGAAAAAATCTCTAAAAAATCAATTAGGCAAAATTGAGTTTTGAATATATATATGACTGCATACATTAGAGATAATTGGGCCATAGGATGTGACTAAAAGTGATGAATTACAGAATATTGATATCATATGAAAAAATCATAACTGCCGATGTATAATATTATTGAAATAACAGTTAGACTAGGACTTTAAATCAGTCAGGTTATTCGTTAGTGACCTTAACAATTAATCCCAGTGATTGATAGGATAAGTATGTTAAGCAATTACGGCCCACTTTTATGATATTCTGCAAACTGTACTGATCAAGCAATGATTAATTCTTCTTAACTTGTGGCTTACTATACCTTGGGTTTTCACATTTCTAAGAAAAAAGTGCAAGCTTTTATCCTTTGGTTCACTAACTATTAGTCTATTCCTTTTTCAATGACTGAACACCACCAATTAACTGTAGTGTATAGCTTGGTGTCGGCCACCAACTAGCACGAAACCTAAATCCAAAACTTCCCACTGATTATATCCGACCACCTAACAAACAATCTCTCGATCAAATAATAATTTCACCATAGCCACTGTAAATCGTGACGAAAGTGACAAGATTTAAGTAAACAGTTATGTCACATATATCCGTAATAAACTACAGCAAAGCACTTTGATACGTATAGAGGTTTAATAGTTTCTTTCAAGCCACATATTTTCTCATTATTTAACCTAAAACTGAACTTTTATTTGATCCCATTAAACAACATTATTACATTAATGATTTTAACATAAAATAGTAGAAGAAAAACGCTGAAAAAGACAAGTCATCTCACTTTATTAATTGCCTCTGTTAGTTCCTTTTCTTTTGTTTGTATACTCATACATTGATCATTTTGGAGACTATGGGCTTTAATTTCCATTTGCTTTAATTGATGAATTCGAAGACTAATAATGGGAATTAAAACAAAATATCGGTTGATTACAAGAGAAGTAAAAAAAACTGATCAGTACTTAGGACCAGATGACAAGATAATGGTTATTGCTAAATGACCACGTAGTGTGTTATGTAATGACAATATAATTCTATCTGATAGAGAGTGAGTGGACTTTGAATATATCTCGAAATTTGATGGTACTATAAAGGTCACATTTGCACTGTTTATTGTATCACATAGTTAACTCATTATCGTTCAAACTACTCAAAAGATAAAAATGAGTACATGAGAAGATATGAAAAAAATGTCTCTTTATTTCAGCAGACTTAGCAAGAGTTTCATACGAATAAGGATTTCAAAAGAAGGGAATAACACATTTTCATAAGTTGGTATTTTAATTGTTAATAAAGGTTTATTATATGAGAGTTATCAATATTGTCTGGTTGCTCAATATCTGACAGTTGAATTTATACACAGTACAGAACAGAGATTTTCGTGTGTAAAATTTCTCGCGCAAACAATCAAAGCCCAATTTTAAGAAAGAAATGAAAGAAGTGGGAACTTCATCCAACTTTTCCAATCTAAATTTACGTAATTACGGATAAAGATTTGAGATTTTTTTTTTGAGATTGTGAATTCGATACGGAACTGAAAATCCTAATAAGCAAAAGAAGACATGATGTATGCAAAGAACTATAGTCTTTCAGATAACGCAAAATTTATTTATTTAGTCATAGTATGAAGAAATAAGATTGATCGAGCACTGAAAAATATTATTGTGGAAGAATTCATTCTCATGAATGTAAATTCGTATATAAATACATGGAAGGTTAATGTTCATCAGGTAATGGGAACAGGTAGGATATTATGTAATTCTAAATAAATGATGTAATAAATACACAGAATAAAAGCTAGTTTGAAATGGTTAGTTGATCCTCATTTTCTAAATGAAAACTATTAGAATTTAAGAAAGAAAAGTATTTAGGAAAATAAAGAGAATATTATATTTCACATAGATATGTTAACAATTAAGAAATAGTAATATTCGTATATTTCTGTAAATCATGTTTGACTTCTATTCTATCGGTTAAGTGTTCTGACGCGAGACTAGTGAGTCCTGGGTTCGAATCTTGCGGGGCGGGATCGTGGACGCGCACTTCTGAGGAGTTCCATAATAGGACAAAAGGGCCATCCAGTGCTTCCAGGTTTTCCATGTTGGTTTAGCTTCAATTGACTCATGATTTCAACTATGAAAAGATATTTTTTTACTCGTCTGAAACTCAAGCAAATTAAAAAATTTTTTCTTTGGTTTTTCTAATTTGTCAGACAATCGGAATCATTTCAGCAATATTTCTGTTAATGGTAACTATTTTTTTGAATAGAATAATTCACATAGGAAATGAACGCTTTTGTATTCACCTTTTATTCAGTGGTTGATTTAGTCAAACGTTAATAAGTGAGCAAACGCGTAATGTGTCTGGCTATTGCATAAAAGCTGTGATGGAATATTTGGTTCGTTAGTGTGTAATTCTTAGCTACTGCTTAACGAGATGTTCAGAGTTGGTCAGCCTAGAAACTGTTTTAAAGAAAGGCAAGGGTGGTCAAATTAAACAATGTTATAAGTCTATGGAGTACATAATTGTGTTAGTTCGAGTCATGTTCGAGATATGTAGACTTCTTATTTGAGATCTTTTTGATAAAAAGTTTGGATAAAAACTCTAAGTGATATGATTAAAAATCAATCACAATTTTGCTGATACACCAGTCCTTTATCTTCTTATATCTTGATAAGTCTTGATGATTGAACGCTATACTCGGATCCTAAGTTATTCTCGTAGCCCCCAAGCTAGAACTACACAGCGACTTGAACACGAGAGAAAAGGCACTTTACTTCAAAGGTTCATTTATGTACAAAAAATGTAGGCTTTTTATAGTATTTTAAAAGTCCTTGGGTTTTCCTGAAAATTCTAGAATACTACTTAACATAGTAGCAGTGTAGTAATCAGCCAATCAGAACCTCTACATGTGACTTTTCATTTTCGTGATGTTTCTAGCAGAACTTCTAATCAAACGCTGATTGGATAAAATGTTCCTTAATGTTTCCTGAGCTTGTCATGTCTATTGCGATAAATTGGCAGTATCATCCCAACATATCTAAAACCAACACTTTTGTCATTCCATAATTATTATTTTCTAAATGTATTTGTTACTTCATACTTCCCTATTCACCACCATTTGGATATTCTCTTCCTCTATGTTGATATAAGTTATATTAACCTAAAATGATACATATTTGTGTAAAGTTCTTCGTGATTTCAATGGAGCGTGTAGTTGGTTTACAAATAGCATTATTCTATCTTATAAAATATTAGAAATATTCTTGAACAAAAAAGGGTATTGTAGAATAAATATGTTTACTGGTTTTTAAACCATTACATTAAATGAAACTGGTGTAAATTATTACAGAGTTTTCCGTTAAAATAATCGACATTCTGTTAGCGTGCACATATCCAATGGTGTTCAGATAATCGATAGGGAAAACAATCGATTATTAAATATTATTTTGTAATATTAACATCATAGATTTGGAGTGATTGATGGATTATATTGTAAGTTGGGTGTTTGGAGAAAATTGAATGGTCATGTGTATATACATATATATATGAGTGTATCTCATTCAAATGACAGATGAAAAAGTAATCCATTCAATGATCAATATGAAAATTAAATTCGATAAAGAATTTCTTTTCTTTTAACTCGTTTATCAAATCACTGGACTTGAAAATATTGAGGAGATTAACGACAATAAATTATTCCTATTACAGCTATGTTGTTTGTGTAAACATTCTTCATTATTATTATTATTTTTACAACAGATATAACAGTTGTATTTTTGAGAAAAACAAATAGAGTATGCATTTACAGTTAGACGTCAAGTGTAATTCTCTCGATTTTTCTTGAACTCTTCAGAAATAATCTGTACTGTGTTTTGGGGGATCTTAAGATTGTCATTTGGGTTGGTAGTTATAAACAGACATTGAAAATTACTTAATATCGGATATTTATTGATGTTCAATTCCTCAGACAATTGTAAGCGTGCTCACTGCTAGTCTAAAACTAAAATCAAAGTGGTGTCCAGTATCTTTTTGTTGTTTATCTAGCAATCAGTCAATGATGTTAACAGTATTGAAAGATGATAAAATAACATTTCCAAACTATCCGAAACATATATTTTAAAAGTAAAACCTTGATGATGTAATGCTAATTCTGTTTATTAATATCGTTCTAACAGATGGGTATACTGACAAAAATATTACGGCATTAGATATCTGAAGTTGTTTGTTATATCATGGGAAATTTATCCAAAGATTTGATTAAATATTCATAAATGAATAAATCAGTCCATTATTGTATTTCCCTTCAACAAAGTTTAAACGTTACTTTTGTAACTTTTGTATGAAAAGACAATTTAACGTGTTTAAAAGTTTTTTATAGGGTTTTATAATCGATAGAAATAACTTAGAAAATATCAATTCATGATTTGTCCTTTTTGAAGTGACCATACGTGTTCATTATCGACTTTTATTTTACTCAAAACTTTTGGAGTATATGCCTATAAGTTACTTGCATTGCTTTTAGATAGTAGTGCACAATGTCTACCCTGAACAACCAATAATTCGATTAATACAAGCCAATCTATTCTGTGTTATAAAAAGAAATGAAATGTTCAACAACTGGACTGAATATAAATCACTATGACTATGATCGATAATAAAATAGAAACGTGTTTGCTTTCCAGTCTGAACGACAGACATCTGGCTTATAAACAACTAGAATGATAAATAGCCACCTACATAAAATCGGGTTTTATATTCACCGACAGACAACAATAATTGTCATGTTATACAGAGTTTCTAAGATGATAGCTTCCAGACAAAAAGAAAGATGGTGGACTCTATGGTTGTGTCATGTAAAAGAATAATAGTAATAAAGTTCTCAAGCAAAGGAACTGTATTACCATTTTACCAAACTTTTCTTGATTATAACCAACTGATTGTGTTCCATGTTTTGAATCTGACAATAGTTGCAAACGTATTATGTTATTTTTCCAAGGTTGTAAATACTTCTTTAAGAGTAGTTAAAATATCCAAAAAAGAATATTTACAAAATTCCGACATAAAAAAGTAAAATGCAATCAGCCTAGATTTTGGAGTATTTTAAAGTGATATGATTTAATAACAAGACTGACATTGAAGAAGACGTGAAAAAAGGAATAGTCAATAGAAATTCATTATTGATTCATTAGTGAATAGTTTACAAAATAAAAAATTTATTTTAAATCTAACCAAGAAAAAATATCAGAAGGGGTTTTGTGGATATTAATTTCAATGGTTGAGATCATGAGTCTGTTGTGAGATTGTAACTCACTGAAGACAATGATGGATGTGTCGCTCAATTTCGTGGATCGGTTGAAGTTAGACATTAACACTGTTAGATGCCGTCTCAATGGTCTAGAGGTTAAGCGCTCGCGTGCAAGACTGATAGGTTCTGGGTTCGAATCTCGCGAGGCGGGATCGTGGATGTGCACTGCTGAGGAGTCTCACAATGGTGGTGGTCTAGCTTCAATTGACTCATGATCTCAACTATTGGAAAAAATATCATTTGAAAGTTTAACTCTAATTGAACTATCAAATATAAACGTGATATAATTTTCCCTATTGATAAATATCAATAAAACAAAACAAAATAACAATTGAAGTTATAATAAAAATGAAATCATTTAATTCACTTAATTATATTAGCTATTACTTTAGTTTTAAAGCTAATTTGTACAATTATTTTGTTATTCTATCAAATTTTATGATTGTTATTGCATCATTTTGGTATCGATATATATTCACTAGAAATATGTCTTCATATATTTTTCTCTAGAACTTTCACATATAATAATATATACATAATCATTGACAATATCACTTAATAATACTTGAAAACGGGACTCGAACCAGAACCTTTGATCTCGTGTACGAACGCTTCACCTCTAGACCACTGAGCCGACATCCGACGGTCTTAATGTCTGAGGTGGATAAATGTCTCACACCCAACATGGATTGGACTCCACTGGTCATAGCTTCTCACTGGAACTCCAGGAAATTCATCTTGAAGCTGGTTACTAGTGAGCACATGATTATTATCATTATGAGGATTTGTGGAAACTGTAGTATTTTATCGGTTAAATTTACGAGTCGATCTGAGCTAGATCATCACTGAGGGTAAGTATTTGTGCGCGAGACTAAAGGTCATGGGTTTGAGTCCTGCGTGCGAGATCGTGGGTGTCCTTTGCTGAGGAGTCCCATACTAAGAAGAAACGGCTGTCCAGCGCTTCCAGGTTTGAATGGTGATCTAGATTAGACGGACTTGTGAATTCAACTGCTAAAATACTACAATCTCCACAAATTCTTATGCTTGTATAACTGTTGAATTCATTGTACTAATCTTATATTAATGTGGTTTGTGTGTACATTAATTATAAATAATCGTTACTTTTATTTCTAGGTTGCAAGCAGCTAAAAAGTATCTACGAAATAAATTTCACCATCTTGTTCTACTATGGTTGCTGTACTTGCTTTATTTAAATTAAATATTAGCCAATGTTATTCGTCTCAATTCTATAAAATTGTGTATTTGCTTTTAGTCATGAAAAATAAAACTAAGTGTAAATCATTTCCGAATAAATTAAGTAATATCAGACTTATAAATTTTAAAGACTACCAAGAATTCTACATGTTAGTGATAATAATAGTGAAGAGTGAAGACTAATAACTAAGATGAAGCTTTATTGGTTTCATTGATGACTAACGGAGGTACTTATCCTACTGTTAAATTAATGTTTTCAATGACATTCTTATGAAGAAAACATCTTATATCAAATAATTTGTAGACATAAGTTTTGTTATACCAAATGATAAATAAGTTTTTAACCAATTGTCACATCTTGTAACTTTTCATCGTATGAAGGAATTGTTTCACGTCACTCATATAGCTCCTGTTGTTCCACATTAAGTCACTTTATGATAGTGGTATAATGAGCTGTTAGCTTATAAAATTATTCTGTTGAAAAGTTCCATACTAAAAGATGGTTACATGAAACAATTTAAGCAGTAAGTAATGGATAACAATTCAGAAGAACTTACTTCATTCTCATGAGCGCCATATGTGTACCATCTTCCTTATTGAGTTTATTCTGTTCAAAGAACAAAGCAATAAGTTGTTTTAAAAATTTGGTTTGATTTTAATGAAATAAATAAAAATTAAGGCAAATGAATAAGCGTGACTAAATCTGAACAATACTGAGAGTAAGCTCCAATAGTTTCATATATATATATAAGTCATGGTATGAATTATTTTAGTCATTAGTATAAATAATGATAATCAGATACATGATATTCAATTAATATTTAACTAGTATATAATATAATTAAATAGTTTAGATGTCAAATACTTTATCACTTACTTACGCCTGTTACCCCTCGTGGAGGATCATAGGCCGACCACCAGCATTCCCTATCTAACTGTCCTAGAAAATCCTTTACAGTTGTTTCCATTTACTATTCATTCCTCTCATGTCTGCATCCTATTCTCGTTGCAGTGTGTCCTTTGGTCTATCTCTTTTCCGTCTCCCTTCAGGATTCCAAGTTAAAGCTTGCTTCGTGATGCAGTTTGATGATTTCCTCAATGTATTTCCTATCCACCTCCATCGTCTATTCCTAATTTCCTCCTCAGCTGTAAGTCAATTTGTTGTTTTTTAAAGCAGGTATCGGGTCAATGGACATTAACTATCTTATGAAGACAATTGTTTATAAATAATTGTACCTTTTTGATGTTGGTTTTAGTAGTTCTCCAAGTTTCAGCTCCATACAGTAGAACTGTCTTGACGTTTGTTTTGAAAATTCTCACTTCAATGTTGGTTTGAAGACATCTGTTTTGCTTTCCATATGTTGTTCAACTGTATGACTTCAGTCCTAGATTTGCCAGTCCTTGCCTTTACATCGGAATTCAATCCTCCACGTTCATCGGTGATGCTACCCAGATACGTGAAACTTTCCATCTCTTCTAGAGTTTCTCCATCAAGTGTGATTGTGTTGGTGTTCTCTGTGTTGCATTTGAGGATCTTGCTTTTTTATTCTTGTGTATGTTGAGGTCTACTGATGCAGAGACTGCTACTACACTAGTTGCGTTCGTCCCCATTTGTTGACGTGTATGGGATAGACGGTCTAGGTCATGTGCGAACTACAAGTCGTCTAGCTGCAACCAAACTGTCTATTTTATTCCGTGCATCCTCTCAGATGTCGAGGTTTTCATAATTCAGTCAACCAACAGAGGAAAGGGGAAAACCTAATGTAAGCAGGCTTGTGTGACTACTTTGTACTTACAATTAAATAATAACTATACATGTGAGGAAAACATTGAGATCATTCTCACCTAAGATGGTCTACAATTAATATGTGTATGTGAGTTCATGTTGAAAAGTATGATTTCTGAATATCTTACCACTTTGAAATCACTATGGTTGATTAAAAGTAGTTAACTAGTACTAGTTTGCCTTTAAAAGATAACTGTTGTGAACTTCATAATGGAAATAAAAATCCTAAAGATCTAAATTTATTGTAATTAATTACTGATAATTATTCCTTGGTATTGTATTGGGTAGAGTTCCAGATAAGTAACAGCTACTGATTACTTATCCATAAATGTGGTGAACCTTACAAAAAGAGAGAATCCGTGTATTGTATATACTACCATAGTACCGGATCATATTTTGAAGTCGGAAACAACTTAGGATAATACAGACTATACATATATTTTTTTATTCATGCTAAAAGTTGATCAGATGATCTTAGTACACGGTGAAAATAGTAAATAGTTAATCTTATTAATTTCTAGTTAATTTTTAATTACTTAATATTATTTCATTGGGTGAAAACAGTGACAAGTTGACTTATCAACTTTCATATTACTTGATAACAGAGCTTTCACTTCTTCAAAGTACAAGTTATGCAAATCAAACTTTGTACTGCTTAATTATATATTGTTAGCATATGGACTTCATGAATCGGTGAATATTATTAGTAAGCATGTTACATCTCTCATCTGTGTTAACGTTCTAAATATTTTAATAGTTTTATTTCTTTTAGTTGTTTACTAGTAAGTTATAATAGTTAGTCATATTTTAACTTGTTTAATAGTTGCAATTCTAGAGACCAAGTTTCATGTAAACAGACATACAAATGATTTTTTAATACCTAAACTAATACATTAGCATATATCATCACTTTAAAAAGAATTTTTATCACTGGGTTGATTGCAATCTATTTGACACAACTTTTGTGTTTATTAAATTGAACATCAATTAATTGTCTTAACAAATTCCGTCGAAATCAACATTGGGAAAATTAAATTAAATCACCTATAAGTAGTCTGATACAGTATGTCATACCAACAAATTTAGTAGGAATATAATTTATAAATTAGTCAACAGTTAAATTTGTACATAAAGTGAGTGAAATCCAACAACAAAATCTGGTTTTAGATCAGAAGGGGTTTTGTGGAGATTCCGGTACTTTCATCGTTGAAATCATGAGTCAATTGAAGCTAGACCACCATGGAAAACCTGGAAGCTCAAAATCGTGAATTGGTTGAAGTTAGACATTAACATCGTTGGATGCCGGCTCAGCGGTCTAGAGGTTAAGTGCTCTGGCGCGCGACTGGTGGGTCCTGGGTTCGAGTCTCGCGAGTGCGGGATCGTGGATGCGCACTGGTGAGGAGTCCCATAATAGGACGAAACGGCCATCCAGTGCTTCCAGGTTTTCCATGGTGGTCTAGCTTCAATGAACTCATGATTTCAACAATGAAAATATGGTTTATCAATTAGCATCGCACTTTTTTTAACCAAAATATAATTCTTGTCCGAAATGTAGTTCATTTTAGTTAAAATTGTTACTTAGAAAAATTCGGGAAAATAAACCATTCTCACTTCTATGGTAAGTATATCTTAATGACGCTTTCTAAATTGATTATCAAAAGTCATATATTAGATCACTAAAACACAAGTGAGGACTATCGAATGCATTTAACACAACATTACAGATTATCTCACTAATTTCTGATAACTATACAGTAAACAATTAATTTGCAAAATAACAATCAAATATCTCAATTTGACTGTTTCTTCTGCAAATATACGTTCATAGTCTCTGATTATAACTGTTCATGCATTTTCGTACCAATTGCATGCCGTTCCCATTCTCTCCTTATCGATCTTCTACTGAAATACATTCAATGCCCGACCATCACCATATAGTACTTATGTGGATATCAGTAACCCACACCACAATATGACTTTGTAAGTACTTGAGTATTAGAAATATTATTTTAACAAACTGTAGATTTGTCATTTCAAATGATTATCAAATAGACAGAGATAAATAAACTTTAATACACTTGAATGGGGCATTTGTTAGGAAGTTATTCATAAATATATTTCTTGTTATATCCCAATGAGTAGAATATATTTATTATCTAAAACACTTATTTAAGATGGTCAACTTTCGTTGAATATTAAGTGTTGACGAATATTCTATGTGACGTTTTACTGATTAGCTATTGACAAAATTCATCACATCATGAGATGATGCATATACAAGAATAGTGAACTGAAGAATACTTATTTCAACGGAGCAAACTGGCTTAAAAGATGAACAAAAGTGAAGAATCATACATTACTTATCACTGACTATTTATTATAGGCAATGAATGTTAACCACACATGTCATAAACAATGTAAGATTTTCTAACCTCTATGCCTGAATGAGAACTTCACAACAGAAGTATGTACTTGAGAACATGCTTATTGTTGAGTGTAATAGTCCTGATGATTGAGTTAACCATCAGAGTGAAAGTGACTACTTAAATAGTCAAAAGTAGTTTCATGAATATTACAAAAATATTATAAAAATGGAAATACTTTTCAATTTAACCAAACGTGCCTATATAATAAAGCTGATATTTTATCGATTTTCGAATGCAATAAGATGAATAACAAATGAATAAGCGCTGTCCTTTTCAAAATCACTAAACACATATCTATCAGGTGTGTGTTTACGACGAAGCAGTTATCAGACTGGGATTTCAGATGGTTAAACATAGTCGACAGAGAACTCTTGGTCTAGGTTTTGTGTCGTTAAAGAATCCTCAGCAAGGGATACTACCCACCCTGATGGAATTGGTGTTTCCTGTGAGAAACAATGATGGTAATGTGTCAGGACGTAAAATTTTATTACCCTGATACGAATCTTACTTCTTAAAGTAAAAATGATGTGTGAATAGACTACACCGTTTGGTAATCCATTTAAAAATTGTTGCTATTCACTGTATGTATTTATTGATATCAAAGGATATGTATTAAGCGGCAAAAAAACTTTCATTCACTGAAATTAATATTTTTCCGGAAATAAAGATTTGAAGGGACTATACAACAATGAAATTTGTGTCATACATAATTTACCTGACAAGCTCAGGGTAACAAAAACAAAAAATAAGTTCCAAATAATCGTTAAAAGTATAATACAGCGAAACTATTTTAGTTTATACAAGTACTTATGGTAAGAAGACGGAAAGATACCATTTTTCACGACCATCAATTTCTGTAGTTCACTAATAAGTACAATTTACATTACAGTCAACTAGACAATTCTTAGTTCCTTGTTTATCTAAAGTTAACAGTGCTGCATTATTTGGGTTGGTCATTTTCACTGAGAAGATTGATTGAATCAAAAGTCATATTAAACAGAAGTGAGTTTTTGGAAAAACTGTTTTATATGTGTCACTACTATTTGACACTGATACTGACGATATTATTTCCGAAAGGTAAAGAAATTGTCACTATTCAGTTCAACAAACACGATGCTACATAAGCATTCTCTTAGTTTATAAATTATATTAATTATGCTAGTATATTGGTTGTTTATACTGATTTTCTCTGATTGGTTTGTATTCAACTGAAAATAAGTACCAATAAAAATCCAATTTTTCAAAATGTAGATAGTACTTAAATGTTGTCAGTACATTATGATAAGCAACAATGTTTTTTTATACTGTCTAATATGTGAATATAAGTGTATTAGTAGAATTTAAACGTTTTCAAGTATTCAGTCAAAATTATTTCATTATCAGAAGAAGGTTTTGTGGAGATTTTAGTAATTTTTATATAGTTGAGATCATGAGTCAATTGAAGCTAGACCACCGTGGAAAACCTGGAAGCACTGGATGGCCATTTCGTCCTATTGTGGGACTCCTCACCAGTGCGCATCCATGATCCCGTCTCGCAAGATTCCAACCCAGGACCTATCAGTCTGGCACGCAAGCGATTAACTTCTAGACCGCTGAGCTGGCATCCAACGATGTTAATGTCTAACTTCAACTAATCCACGAAATTGAGCAACCATTCACCAATGTCATCAGTGAGTTGATATCTCCCAACAGACCTGGTTGGACTCCACTAGTTACTGCTTCTCATTAGAACTCCAGGAAATACCTCATGGAGCCATTCACTAGTGAGCATATGATGACGAAACGGCCGTCCAATGCTTCCAGGTTTTCCATGGTGGTCTAGCTTCAATTGACTCATGATCTCAACTATATAAAGTTATTTCAGTTTAACTGAATTTTAAGTGGTTTAATTAACAGTTTCATTCAATATTTATTATTTGGTAAAATATAATGTTAAAAAGAAAAAAACTTTATGCAATGATATACTCTTAACTGACAAAATCAGCAAATATGAGACATCATTATACAGCACGGATTCTGGAAAAATTAATTATACACAACGATCTGTTTTGTCAAAAAGACGTTAAACCCAAATTGTTCTCATAGAATCAGTTGGATTCTTTTCAAATAATACTTTGAAATCTGAGACAGTAATGTCTGCAGGTAATACTCAGTTACCTCCCATTGAAATGATGAACTGATCACTGTTAGACCACCATTGAAAGTCTGGAAGCACTGAACGGCTATTTCGTCCCAGTATAAGACTGCTCAGCAGGTTTTCAGTGGTGGCCTAACATTGTTCAGTTCAGGATTTCAATGAAATTCAACAATCTTCACAACTCCAAACTGAAGATAATCAGTTGTTTGAAATTGTTCATACGAAATTTTCAATTTGAGCTGTAAGATAAATTTATCTACACAATTGTTTGTAAGAATATACAGTGTATTGTTTTCAACAAGAAAATCGAAATATCTTATAAATCTATTATTACTTTTCTATATTTGTTACTAATGAAAAAATACACACCATGTATACTTGCAGACAATTAGTGGCATTTTTTCACATAGGTTACATGACAACATACAATTTTTATGCTACAACTCATCTGATAACCAGAGCAAAATTACTTATCCTTTGGAAGAAGCCACTTAAATTTACAAGTCATCTTCTTCACTCAAATTTTCTTGTATAGCAAGCAGTTTACAAGAATAATATTGGATCAAACGATCGATTATTATAGTACAATCTTATTGATTAACAACACCATTACTTAGTTATTTTTTTCTTCATGAATCATATCTATCGCCATATCGGTTCAATTCGTCTGTACCTCGATGTCACAATTAAGATTCCTGTTACCGGTACATGTATGAATCTAATAACATTGATCAATGTTTAATGATTAGCTAAATATTATTTTCTTTTCTCTAGTTTAACAAGAAGAACAGAAATATAAAATGAAACAATTAGTAAGAAATATATTCACAATACAATGCTTACTTTAGCATCTTCTAATTCCTTATGAATTCTAGCAATTTGTTCTTCTAAATTTTGAATTGTATAATGTAAGTTATCATTGTTAGTTTTGGATAATTCTCTATTAATACAAAAGAAAAATAGACAATTGTAACATAATACAACTCAATGACTGTGTGCAAGTTCACGTACTCAGTTTCGAGTTATATTTTTTAAGGCAAAAACCTAGTAATACAGAGTGCCTTCTCTAATCAAAATAGGTAGAATAGTGTTCAAATATGTAACGTAGTGGATGGAAAAACAATATCTTAACTACTAAATTGCTACCATGCTTAGATGATATCTCGTTAAGTACGTTGCTGGTGATGTCTTTATTTAATAATCAAAAACTGATGTTACCAATTAGTTATATTCATTTCTTACATTAGAAATATTAAAATAGATTTATTGAATGTTATTAAAATGAACATTTAAAGATATTTGTTAATTGATGTTATAAGCCAGTTGTATAGGTGAAATAAAACCACAAGGTAGACATCAATATCATAATTTGTGGGATGGTTTAAGTTAAATATTTGACAAAACTAAACATGATAAATTCATCTAAAAGCGGAATATTCTGAGTATAGGTGGCCTAGATTAAATCTCTGAATCTATAAATGAAGATATAGAATTAGATTAACATCTTCATAAGAGGAAAGCAACTTGGTTTCATACCAACCGTCAACTGTGGAAAAAAATTTCAGAGACATATATTTGATCAATTGTAAAAAATCTGTTAGTTTGATATAAAGTAATATTTGCATTGAGATACACTTTTTGTTGATTATTTTCATAAATTGATTTGGATTGTTTAAATAGTGGAATTCACATTAGTTGCAGTTTGACAAATTACACTTATATGTTATATTCTACTTTTATTCCACTATTAACCGTTGAGCTAGGACACAGTCAAGATTGAAACTATTTTATATGTGGTACTTACAAATGAATATTGATGATCTCACCCATTAGTGAGTCTTTAAAAGAATTTTAAAACAATACATGATGATACATAATCAAATAAAAGAATTTCGAATATGTGGGACTATGTATTGCATTAAGTATTAAGTTGGTCAACAGTTCTAAAAATTTCACATTAAATTCTGAATGAAGTCTTCGATACGTATTTCTTAGGAGTACTATACTAAATTTAAGTGCCAACCAGTGACTTCCAGTTTTCGTTGTTTCTTCAGCTGACATTGGTTCTTGAAGTAAATTATCTACATACTACGAAGTCTTCAAGAAACCACCTAACTAAATATCATTTAGATTGTTTCTACTTTGTTATTTATTTATTGCATAATACTTGTGATTGTGAATGGAATAAAAATTTAGCATTTCTAGAGGATATGATGACTTTATATAGACAGGAGGGAATGTTGAAATAGAAGCTTAACAGTGTAATTTACATTGATTGTAAGTTATTATGTTTTTGAATAATTCGGAATTGTGTGTTAATCAACTCAGTTAAATAACTTACAACTTCGTTAGGTAGTTAAGTAGTTGCCTTTCTGGTCGACTAGCCAGATGTGTTATCTCTGCATTAAGGACGCTTAGTTCCATCGAAAGTTTGTAATTTTTATTTTTGGTTTCTTTCAATAATATTTGGTGTTCCGTACAAATTGATTTATGAAAGTCCAATGATTCTTGTGCGTCACACTCTGGATCAAATAAATGCAAATTGTTTATGTTGTAATGAGAGCTGGATAGAGTGACTGATTTGGTCGGTAGGGAAGAAGGATGCTGTAAATTGGTAAATTGAAAGTAAAATCTTTACGAAAACGTCTATTGAGGAGTTACTTCACACATACAGAGCGGGTTTGTCCGTATAAAAAAGCATGTCAGTGGATATTCAAAATTAGATAGTTTACAGAAATCTTGGTTTTGTGCTGCCATGCAATTTTGATGAGATCGATGCTTTAATCACTTGATATAAAAGAAGGAGTATTACAATGTTAGGTCACTTATGTTAAAGACTATATTCTAGTTTGAGGAATTTAACTTGATTTATATTAAAGACTAAACAACATTAGATTAGTTGTTGTTAGGTAGTCAATCAGTGTGGATCAAGGATTTTTAAAACAATAGATTACTGGATAATGCTAATTCATACCAAGCCATAGTTTCTTATTTACAGTCTCCGATAAGGTACAAACATTTATTCACATTTAGAAATATTTCTTTGAAACATTGTCTAAAAGTGTTTCCCAGATTTATTTTCGGGCTTCATCAGTAAAGTAGCACAAACCAAAAAGAATCGTATGATGCTATTGAAATAGCTAAATTCAACGCGGTAATAAATCTCACTTTAATTGGTGGTAGAATATAAATCTTACATTAATTATTCAACGAGTGAGGAAAATGATTTTCGATTACCGGATTAGTGGATAAACTGATTACAATCTCAAGAGTAGCCAGTTCAACGTCTCTAGAAATTTAAAATTACTATGCTCAAACAAGATTTGAAGGGTTAAGATTATATGAACACGAAAAAATCTGTTCGTATAATTTTCATATCTGTACCAGCCTGTTGCATTAGACTATGTTGCGAATCTATTGTATTAAAGCTAACAATACTGAATTTTCGGCTATACGAAGACTGAAATATCCTTTATGTGCTCAAAAACAGTTTATTCATACCCTTTACCTACCGTGGTAATAAAGATTTGTTATCTAGCGTGGTTTCCATTTTGATTTTCACATTGTTTTTTCCTATTACCTTCTCATTTGTTTAGTTGATCCTTTATTTTTAAAGATACGGTGTCTTAACAAATGTACATGCGGTCAGATGGTTAGAAATGTATTAGTCAAAAATATCTCATAGTTCTGATAACGTTCCCCTTCTCATTGCACGATCCAAATTTATCAAGATCAAGTGTTGTATATTTCCAGCAACACTATTTATTTATCTGAACTTAGGTGAATAGTAGTGAGTTCAAATATGTGATTTAATAATTGAAAGCTTGAAAAAAAGTCATAAAATAGATTAAAATGGTATCAGTTTGATTAATATCTATGGGAAAAAACATTTTAAAAACAACAATACATAAATGTTGAATGGCTGAAATAATATTGTTTAGGAGAGTACCAAACGCTCGTACTATATCATGGATTGGTCGAAGGTAAATCTTAACACCGTTGAATATCGACTCAGTGGTCTAGAGATTAAACGTTCGAGCGCAAGATCGAAGGTCTTAGGTTCGATCTCCGGTCACGAGTTCTTGGATTTACACTGGTGAGGAGCCTCGTACTAGGACGAAAGGGGCGTTCAGTGTTCCCAGGTTCCCAGTTGTTGTCTAACTTGAATCGGTTCATAATTTCAAATAACTACTTTAAAGTTACATGATAAGGAACATTCAATACTGAAAATGATAAATCCGTTGAAACTTACCGAGTTTTCATTGAGATCACACTCGCGTGTTTCACACATCTGTTAGAAACAAAGCAAAATAAGTTGTGTATCATATTAACGACATAAACTGTTTATTATGTAGTGGTGTGTTTTAAATTTAAATGTGTACTAACTTATAGTTGTAAAATAGTAAGCAGAAATATTGTATTTGTATAATGATACTATGTATTTTTTGTTGAACTGTATCATAACATTGCACTAGTCGATATCACCCAGTTTATTTATGTAAGCTCAGTATTACATGACAAGTCTACTCTTCAAAAACACACCCATCTGATGACGTTATAAGTAGCTAGCTTAAATCCTATTTTCTAGCAGGTGATTGTTGGAAGATTTCGTACATTCTTGAGGTATGTTTCATCACGAACAAGCGATGTATGAAGAAGCATTGAGAACTAGGTTTTGAAGTTTCGTTTTATGAGATAGTAAAAGTGCACCACTGATATACGGCAAACTGGGGGGTGAATAATATTTTTAGTGTTAATGATACTTCGAAATTAGGTAATTAAGTTAGCTTTAGAAACCTTAACAATGCCTTAGAATTGTTATCCTTTATAACACCCGTAATAATCACAACCTATTTAACATATCCGAACAACTTTCAATGTTTGTTGTGTAATTAGTGAAGGATTACTGTGATTCTAATAAAATTTTTGGAAGGATTACTATCATATTATATCATATCAAAGGTTAACCATGATTGTAATTAATTTTAATCAAATGATTTACACTGATGATCATAGGTTCGGATAGTCAAGTTCACAGTTATTAGATTGTTAGTTTCAAACATCAAGGTGTATGTTGGGGTTTCAACAAAGTCAGGGTTTTTTGGGTCTATAAATTTGCATTTTCCAATGTAATAGAGCAGCTGGAGCTAATGTATTCATGTCATTAGTAGACATAATAAAAGCCGAAATTGTCTGAACATAGATTCATGGTTTTCAAGAGATTTAATGCAAACACTTTGAAACTAAGGACTCTGAAGAATTTATTTAGAACTCTATAGTAGGCACATTGATAGACGATGATAAGACCTCGGGAATTGGATCTATCCTTGATTACTATCTGGATAACGATAACAATTACTAAAGCATTCACCAGTTGCGACAAGCAATGTTTTAATATCTATCTTCCAACTACGTATTTGGAGACTTATACTAGATGTTCTGAGGTGAATAACTGAAGTTTAACAGGACCATAAGTGTAATATGGTCCGCTTGTGATGATATTATTTTGCAATTTGTCAACTGATGTTGTAATTATTAGTTTCTTTATTTTTTAGTCATGAGTCAATTAGGTCCTCAATTTTTATTACTTTGCTTGCTTACTCATAAGTATTAAAAGCATTTAATTGAATTCAGTGAATCAGAAATTTAAACGAATATCGTGTTACATAATGATCAATTTAGAAAATTGATCAGTGTAAGAATCCCAACTCTTATTCAAATTGACATACTCTAAACTAACTAAGGACGTGGAAGTATTTAAAGTGTCATGGAAAACAACAATCTTGTTTGACAGTCTTCACTTTTTTCCCACTATAGGATATTCAAGATTGAATGTCGATCATTCTCTGCTGGGATATGTTCATCTTCAGCAGATGACATGATATTACCATCAAGTTGAGAAGGGTCTGAGCGGCGCTGATGGTTAGAACTAAAACTGTTTCTTTGACTAGATAATATACAGATAAATTGCAAATTGGAAAGCTTACTTCCTCGGACAATAAGATGTGAGATAAAGCTTCGTGATGTTTTAAATAACTTTCTGTTAGTGGAAGGTGTATTTGTTCTCATAGGTTAATAGCTGTGAAATCAGTTAGATCAATACTTCAAAGGGTTAATTGTTTGCTAACTATTCAAATTTTGCAATAATCTTCCCTATTTTGATTTAACTAACCAATTACCATACATTGACAAAAGATATATGTTATCATAAATCTTAATGCTTTAAAACGAAAACTAAGACGCTGCAAATGATAGTATTTTCTACAGATCTTTATCTATCTTTCAGTGAAGCATAATGTAAGCATTTTGTAAATCATATCTATAAAGTCCCAATCGAGTTCTTCAAAATAACGTATCTGGGATATATGCTGGCAAGAATAGGAATGAACTCATACCTTTATAAGTGATGAGGAGTATAAGATAACTATGGTCGCAAAACTGATTTTTATATGAATTTCCTAATTCTTTAGGATCTTAGTGTATTTTAGAAAGGAATTTGTTTCGATGTATGATACTAAATAATAAGATTATTATCAACATTATTATTATATAATCATGTAGATTTTAATAGTTTCAAAGACTTCATCGATTGGCTGATTTTTAGTCAACTGGTACATATATAAATCGGCGTATCAAAACACCAAAGTGAACTCAACTGTTCCGAATAGTACTTATAAGATACATAGTACAGTAATTACTTACTTGACTTAGCCTGACCAGACTGTTGTAAAATAATATATTACTATCTGTTTAGTACTCAGATAATTAATTTATCATTGTTGACCATCTGTGGTAAGTTGACTTTAGGACAAAACTGTGATGGTTTTAATTTTTAATAAATTAGAAAAGGAAATCTAATAAGTAGGTATTATTTATTGAGTCAATGTACTAAATTTAAAAAAGTCACTACTGAATATATCTAAAGAATAACTTGATGGTTAGTCTTTCTTTTTAAAGTTGGAAATTAAAGTAAACCTTGATTTTTTCAAAAAAAATAAATAAGTATTTGGAAATATCACTTATTTTAGTTACTGAGGTCATGAGGATGCCTTAGATTTAAATCGGATTAACTCAATATCAGTTTAATAATAAAGTTTTATGAAATATTTTGTACAGCTGTTGGAAAGATTCATTTTGAAGTGATAGGGGATTAACGTTAAATGCATATAAAATTCATTTATTAATTTGATGCATTATTTGATTAAAGATTTGTGAAGTTTTGTCCCATTGAAAAATAACTTTAATCTTGGATCTATTTAATTGACAAATGTTATGGGGATAAAAACACAAACCATGAAAATACACATTGTTGTTTGTAACTGTTATATCCTGACGAGAATGATGAATGGTAACTGTTGGGATCTATTTATGGACTAATACTATGAATATATGTTTATCATATAATTGTTAAGTAACTAGATTATGTATATTTATATACCTTTTATTATAAACTTTATTTTGACCTGTAGACTGTCATTATACGATTTACCATTCTTAAGTTATATCCAGTTTATTAATTGCAGTCTCCCACAATGACGGCCACTTTTGACTAGATTTTAAACAATTGTTACTTTCTATTTTATTGTATGATGTCGGTTGTTTGGCTTGTATATAAACCCAGTATGTTTGAAATATATGATTCATATCGTGGAGGCTGAGATTTGTGTTCTGGACTCAACAGGCAGGATTAGGCAGGAAGAAAGACCGATAAGGACTCTATATTGCTTGTACGGGTTTATGCGTCATTAGACACAAGTTATAACAGTAACATATTAAGGAGAATGGTAAGTTATATAATTTCATTTAGTTTATAAGAATTTCCAAGCATAAATACCAGCAATAAGCGAGCTTATTTGGACAAATTAAATAATTTAGCTACTGTGGTCATGTGATACGCACAAAAAATGTTTAAATTATGAAGATTTACAGTTCAGTTGATGAGTACGCTAAGCTTCTCTAATTTGTGTGACCAGTTAGACTTAAATGAAAGAAAACCTATAATTTCTGTTAATTACCATTTTGTTTGACTACTACCTACATGATTTTTAATATTCGGTGGTAAGTTGGTAAAATTGATAAGCATAAGAGTTGCATGCACTCAATCGAATTATACTTTTGAAAAAAGCAAAGGCGTTCACCATTTTGCAGTTATTTATACTTTATCGTGACTGTTAATCTTACAATGATTGTTAAGGAAAGTATAGTCAGATTAAATGAAGGCAGTCAAATGTTTGATATATAGTTTTTGTGAAAGGTATTCACGTAAAGCATTGATCCCATTCTGAAGTGAAAGTTGGTAACTGAGCTATAAATTTAAACCAATAGTTATCAATCTGTTATGTAAAATACATTGAATACTTACTTGATCATTTAGTGTTTGTTGATAAGTTTTTAATTTCGTTAATATACCTTGGTAATGACATTGATAAGATTCATAAATGACAAGTAATTGTTTTCTAAGTTTCATAATTTCCTCCAAATTACCAGTATTATCCAGCTGACTAAATTAAGAGGAAAAAAAAGACGGAAAATGTCAAATGAACAGTCCAACGAAAATATAAATAATCATGATGTATAATCCATGTGTGACAAGAAACAGATTATGTGCAAACTTAATCAAATTTTGCATATCAATTATAATACATAACGGTTGAGCATTTGAAATATTTTTTTTGTATTACTGCGATAAATGTCAGCTGATAAAGTTTATGAGTTAAATGACAAATATGTCCCAGGAATCATTCGGAAATCAATGTTTGACTTTATTAGTTGAATTCATGAGCCAATTAAAGCTAGACCACCATGGAAAACTTGAATGTTTTAATTCTGAAATATGAAAACTTTAGCCACATATGATATGCTTATGGAACCTTTGGAGGATTTTATTAAAATCTCATCTTGATCCGACTAATTATTTGTTGAAAATTCACATATATGATTATTAGTGACTTGACTGTTAAAATCACATAAATCTATTTATTGCTCACCATTAGTTTATTTTTAAGCATCCAATTAAAGGCACTGTTCTTCATTTAATGTCTGTTCAAAACATCAGTATTCACAAAGATGGGATTATTCAAATTCTTAATGCTTACAAGGCCTCAGGAAATACGTGCTTTATCAATTGTTATTCTGTGAAAAAACTGTATTTCACCAAAGAATCTAAAACAATTACATGAAGTTTCAGTTATTTTGAATCTAAACAAACCTTCGTACAGTTACTGTTGTCACAAAAGTAGGTACGTTATAAATGTCTTGCTCAATGTCTACTTGTATTTATGGAACATTCCAGGTGATTACCATAGTTCACTTATGTAGGTATCAATAACAAGGTTGGATTTGATTGTTTCAAATAAATTGAGTATTGGGTAAAAAGTTATTAACAAATATACTTTTGTTATATTCTAATGAGTAAAAAAGTGTATTTTTTACGTTTCGTGACCTAATGTAAGCCACTTTTTCAGAGCAAGCAAAATTAATTTACTCTGAAGAAATGGCCTACATTAAGTGACAAAACGTCAGAAATACAATTTTCCTACTCATTGGGATGTAACAAATGTATAATTATTATAGTTCACTTATGTTCGTACCGAAATGACATAACATTCGTCATTCGGTTTATTCACTACATAAAAATCATAACAACCACACAGTTTTTTAAATCGTTTATAAACCGAAACAGAGATATAAACATTCAGAATATGTGACGAAATGAATGAATTATATTAGGAAGAAACAAATTTTGATTAAAAAACAACCTTTAATAGAATTACCTTCTAAGATTATCACCATTATTATTGCATGTTATATTTTTACAATAAACACCATTATTGTCAGTGATTTTGTCACTGTAATCACTTTTTTCAAAAGGCTGTTGATATATAAAGAACAATTCGAAAAAACCCAAATAAGTTAAAACACACTGGAGAATATATATATATATATATATAACACCTCCTTTATTTCGATTGCACAGGGAATTGGAATAATAATACGCCTTACATCAAACTTACGATCAGACTAATCCCTGAACAAGAGTTTATTTTCGTGCTAAGACTCAAATTCAGTATCCACAGGCTCAAACACCAACCCACTGTCCACTAAATTGTTCAACGAATACAATGTTTATTTGTAAGTGTCGACATTTCCCATTTAGTTAACATTCATGGTTCACATATAATAAAACCCGGGAATAAAAATGTGAGCACCAGGAGATCCGTTCATAAGGCAAGAATCACAACAAAACATAATAAAAGTTTAGTTCTAAGTATATCCTAGTGTTGATGTTCATACTGATGTTCTCATCCAACTGGCGAATACTAAATTGCACCAAACGTATGTACTGAGTAATACCGCTTGACACAATCCGTCTATTATATAAAACATTGTAAGCAAGCGGCTATTTGATAACAATCCACTAAGAGAACTGTTAGTGGGATATAGATTGGATTAAGCATGTTTTATGCATGATGGTGTTGCTGCGCGCTGATTGGTTAATTTTAAACCGATCAGCCCGGGCATATTATTGCAGAAAAACCTATAAGCTTCTTATGCATATACTATAAATATATGAACGATATTTAAACTATTGATTGCTGATTGCTGTTCACTTATCATTATTATTTTGAATACAATTTCATTCCTGTTCAAAGTGTTCTGATTTTGGGGTCTTGTCGAGTGTCATCGTATAAGAATACTAAGCAATAGGAGTAGCTGGGTCGTTTATATAGCAAAAATTACAAATTATAACAAGAACATATTAGAGAACAAAGACCAATCGAAATTTCAGTACCGAATATTAATAACAAGATAATTCAAGCCCTCGCTAACAACAATGATTATAATTTCACTAAATTCTTTGATAAAAACTGCATTCACATTGAATAACTCTTCAAAAATCACTTAATTGTATAACTATTGTATATCACTATTGGCCAGCCGGGAGTTGAATATCTTAGAGTTTTAGCAAGAAACATTGATCCGTAGGGTCAACCACGTTATAAGTAGGACAGTTACCAACAGTTGATATCGAATGAAGGTTTCCTTACACCAGGAATTGATTGAAGCTTGGCAATGATCACATAATGATAACTGAAGATCATAGGTTTCTTGTTATTTCGAATACCAAATTATGAAAGCTAAATGGTGCTCTAATTAGTAGCCCAGCGTATTTTATTTAATTATTAAAATCATTTTCGATTAAGGTTCTGTTTACTCCTTAAAGTAATATGTGGGCATAGGAGTAGAAACTCCACCTGTAGCTCTTCTGGGGCTACAGCCGGTCCCAAGCCCACATAGAGAAGGAGGGTTGTGTAAGGAGTCAGCAACCAATCCTTTAGAAAGCAACCTTGCTAAAACCGCCAACCAGAATAAACCATTTAAACTCTGCCCTCCGAGTTGAAAGAGAAATTGTGAAGTCTCATTATGAAATTCGAGGTTCTTCGAAAGGCATGAGGTCGATGCCTTTTTTAACAACAAGAGCAAAATTTTTTATAAGTACATGCAACTTCCAGACAATGTGAGAAACCGGAAGGATCAGTCGAATAGCAACGAGATTGAGGAGATACAACTTGGAGTTTCTTGGAATCAACAAAACCCATTGGACATGCGCTGGGAAGCAAAAGCTAGATACGGGAGAGATGCTGCTGTACTCCGGTCGAGTAGAGGAAAATGCTCCATACACTCACGGAGTTGCTCAGGTGGTGTCCAAAGAAGCACGTAATGCACTTATAGGATGGGAATCTCACGGATCCGGGTTCATCAAAGCATCATTCAAGACAAAGAAGAAGGGAGTCATGATGAATGTTATACACCCACCAACGATAGCAATGACGACGATAAAGATTAGTTTTACTTGAGGGTGCAATCAATCATAGTGAAATGCTCAGGAAAGGACCTGACAATTTCGATGGAAGACCTAAACACAAAGACGGAATGGACGACACTGGGTACGAAGATATCATGGGACGGCATGATCTGGGAGAGAGAAAGGAAAAGGAGGAGAGATTTGCAAATCTATGTGAGTTCAACAAAACGGTTATAGGTGGCACAATATTTCCACACAAACACATACATAAAGCCGGACCACACCACAGAGAACCAGATAGATCATATTCGTATCAAGAAAAAATTCTGAAGGACAATGGAAGATGTGAGAACCAGTAGAGGAGCTGACATAGCTTCAGATCATCATCTGGTTGTGGTTAAGATGAAATTGTAGCTAAAGAAACACTGGAAAATCGTTGAGAAAATCATCAAACTGCATCACGCAGCAAGTGTTAACTTGGAATCCTGAAGGGAGACGAAAAAGAGGTAGACCGAAGGACACACTGCGCCGAGATCTGGAGGCAGACATGAGTGGGATGAATAGTAAATGGAAACAACTGTAAAGGATTGTCTAGGACATAGTTGGATGGAGAATTCTTGTGGTCGGCCTATGCTCCTCCACGAGAGGTAACAGGTGTAGGTAACTAAGTAATAGGAGTAAAAATGATTAATTTTTAAGCGTTGCTTTTGACTTGGCTATCCGTTAGTTACATGCTTATCTCTGAAGTCATATAAACTTTGAAACTTTCTTTCAGTTAAGTATGGGGATATTTCTTTAATTATCAACCAATAGGTCGAGTTAACTGATTTATGTAACTGAGAGAAGTATAAAAGGGTCATGAAATCAAATGAAATCGGAAGTCTATATATATATATATATGCACATTGAAATCAAAATGTTTCGTTACCCTACGTTACTCTATCTTGACAAAAAAATGTTTAACCAAAATTTCCTAGTTATTTTTCAGTGGGCTGTATTATAGGTCAGTTTAATAAATTTATCGATTTCCAACAAATCAACCTTTTATAAAATTAGATCGATTATTTACTTTCTTGTCATGAGTAAACCTTGTCTATTGAGAAAAAAACAAACAAACAAGAAAACATTGTGTATAGACAAAACCGATTGATTTTTTTAGTCCTGTGAATTTTATAAGCTTGTTGGTTTATTCTTTATGCGAAATGGAGCTAGAATATTATGTTGAAATAATTTTACAAATGTTTATGATTAGTTTATGCTTTCAGCAGATTTATTAAACTTTTACGTAATGGTCAGTGATATTCAATGTTCAATATTTGACGTGAAAAATTTTGTCCTGTTTTTTCGCTTATTAAAAAAATACATAGTCTTAACAATAATTAATATCCTTTATCCAATATCTAAAAGTTTTAAGACCATTTAATCTGAACTTGGCCAATGGGAAGATTTAAACAAACAATACTAAATGAATTTAAACTTCACCCCATTGCACAAGCAAGTGGCTATCAGGACTCAGTGGTCGAGTGGATAACGCGATGGCGTTTGAAGCAAAAGGTACTGGGTTCGAGTCGCAGAGTGAACATCAACTCTGAGATGCAGGTATATCCAGCTGACGAGTCTCAGATAGGACGAAACGCGCGTCCTGGATTCCACTGCTGGCCAATATCCATCTTTGCTTGCCATGCTTGTGAATTTAGGCTTTATCGAGGCAATACGCACAGTATGCACATATGCTAATTAGAGACTGACCAGTTGCAGTGCAAAAACATCAATGGGAAGATTCAAACAAACAATACTAAATGAATTCTTATAACTAGTTTATGTCAGATGACTGAAATAATTTAATATCTTCATTATAAAGCTAATTACTACAGTGATAGTGTTTCTGAATATGATAATGAATAACGTGAATAGGAGTATTATTCTGATCTAAATTGTATGTAGTCTTAGGTGAATAATCTCACTTAAGTAAGAACTTAATTACAGGGCTTTTACAGATTGACTCCAGTCAGCCAAAAACCAAATGAATTATATCCAGTAGACGTGTTCAGTTTATATTAGGATCAAAAGAATTCAGTTATGAATAAAGACTAGCAAACTTAACAGTGATGGCTACTAAACGCTCAGTTGGTGTCTTTATTGTAATTTGTAAACAAATATCTTTAGACAAAACTTTTACACAATCTGTTTAGATAATCGACTTTAATTAATGTTGATCAAACACATTTTCTCTTAGCTTTGACGAACAGTAATACACCTTCAAATATGTGTCAATTTCTATAAAGATAACTGTTTCAAAGATTGTTCATTTTTCCCGAGTCGAACTCAATCATTTTGATGTATTTACATATTTTGAAAAAATAAACAAACATTTCAGGTTTGAATGTTTGATTGATTTTTCGACAAATTTCTTCTGATTTAATTTTGTACTTTTATGTATCTAATTGTATTGATTTCAAATCTTATAAACTAATTTAGAATTCATAACTTACATTATAACTACAAAGAGAATGGGAGAAATTTTGAATTAACTGTAGTTTTAGACTTGTTAGCAACGATACATCATAACTCAATAAGAGTGGAATTACGTTTTAAACTAATTTCATGCCAGTGAACTAAAATTTTTACGAATTATCTATTGTTGCTAGTGTAATAGATTGTTAAGTGATAAATTCGAAAACTCCAAGTATTATTAAATAGGAATAATGTATTTGTAAAATTGTAAAATCTCCTTGAAAAAGCTTGGATCAGATTGCCAGGCGAAACGTTGGATTTACTTCAAATTCATTCGCTGAGATTTTACAAATATATTATTTTGATAGTTGAAAGCGTGAGTCAATTGAAGCTAGACCACCAGGGAAAACCTGGAAGCACTGAATGACCGTTTCATCCTATTGTGAGACTCCTCAGCAGTGCGCATCCACGACCTCGCCTCGCGACATTTGAACCCGGCTCAGTGGACTATCGGTTAAGTGCTCTGGTGCGAGACTGGTGGGTCCTGGGTTTGAGGCGAGATCGTGGATGCACACTGCTGAGGAGTCCCGAAATAGGACGAAACGGCCGTCCAATGCTTCCAGGTTTTCCCTGGTGGTCTAACTTCAATTGACTCACGCTTTCAACAATGAAAATACTAAATCTCCACAAAAAACCCCTTCTGAAAAAGTATTATTCCTATTTAATGTTTTAAATCAACTCGGCGCCTAAATACTGTGAATTTATTCACTCTAATTTAGACGAAAGTTCTTATATATCCAAGTATTATTATTGTGATTAATAAATGAATTTAGATTTTTTTTTCATGAATATTTGAATGCTTTCTAGATATAATTCAAACGCTAAAATAGAAAATATATTGTTGACTATGATTATCCAAAATCCAATATGTGTCTACCAGAGTAATATATTATTCAGTTCATTTATTTATTTATGTTTCATTCTTCATAGTAAAACAAAAAAGAAAACTAATTGGGTAGTGAACAATTTTACTGCTCTTAACTGTAATAAAATTATTTGTTTATTGACTCACTATGAGTGATTACTACCAGTTTGTTAGTGTTTTAAATGTTATAAGCGTTATTATTTTATTGAAAAGAAATGGTATTTTACACCAAGAATACTCTAACGACGATAGCTGAACAGATGAACTAGATGAACTCAAATTCTCTTAACAACCACTCGTATGTATTAGAAACTATAAGGTCAAGAAATTGTGAAATTAGAACGTAAGAGATTCGTGAGAGTTTATCGTGAAAATGTCATTATTCAGAGATAGTTAACAAATTTGTAATTAATATATCTTTAGGTTTATATAAAACGATTATGTGACACAATTCATGAAATGCTAATCACTCTAACTAACTGATTTCATCGGTTTCAATCAAGATGTCTTTCACGATGAGTGACGATTCAACTTGCTAAAAGCAAAGCTTATCATCAAGATACTATAAGGTTACAGTGTAGTTGTTTAAGTCTAGTTTCATGTTGTAGATTATATTAACATATATTAAAAGTAGTGAAGTTCTATTTTGATAAAAATGTCTTGATCAATATCAAGTATATCCTATAGTTCGCGTGGTCTATGTGTAAAGTGGAATCTAAGCCAAAAAAATTTATCAGTTAAACTAAAATACACAAAAAGGGGAACTTTTCGTTAGACACATTTTAATTTTGGATCATTAATGCTAATTTAAAGATTCTGATGTGAATTTTCAAAATAAACTCTATTTAAAAGTTGTATCAATAAGGAATTCATCATACTCTAGAGAGTTTGTTCAAAATTATGATGGTATATATTAAAAACTAGTCTCAGAAATGAACAACTTATTTTCACCAAGTATGATTGTTTACACTGAAGATAATGTTCGAATTCCTAGTCAAACATAAGAACATCACAATAATATGAATGCATATTGAAGCAAACTTTTAAAGCTAAGAAAAGCGCCTATGTTATGTAACTAATCGTACTGATGGAATAACGTATTATATAGTAAGAAACATTTTTATTTGCAAAAGTGATGTGATTCATATATTAAAAAAAATGGTACGATTGAATCACTTCTCTGCAATACAATAATATCTGTTATTAGTAAGTTTTGCTTTAAACTTCAGTAGGATAATTTATGCCTGAAAGTAACATAATCTCAAACATCTGGGGATTTATGCATAAAGAGGTTTTCATTTTCCCATTGTTAGTAACATGGCGTTTGTGCATCCTGAGCAAATCGCTTCGATATTACCTTTAGTCAAAGTTTTGAGAAAGATCAACAGATGGAAAACTTAAACTCTTGCATGTATAACTTTGTACCTGTTAGTTAAACTCGGTAAGTCAGTGGTAACACGTCATTGTCTGGAAAAAACGCTATTGGACTCTAGTTTTAGTGTGGGTATTAATACTTGGATAGTGACACATACAGGTGACAAGTCCTAAATAGGATGAAACTCACCCTCTAGATCCCTCACCTGACCACACCTTAACTTTACTAAATCTGGACATTTTTTAAAGCTGATTTGTAAATAAATGGCTTTAGTAAAAAAAATAAAGTCCGTCGATTGCAAAAATCATAAGAATATTGAGAAAGTGTTTAGTGATATTAAGAACGACAAAGGTAACTGACCGAATTCCAGCCACGTGAATACTTGAGTTTTAGTGGCCATCATACAACAGGTTAACAAGTCTGTAAGTATCTTGTTGCTAGAACATGATTCATTCGTAGTTTATGTTACGTTATTTATATGAGTACATATTCATATTCTGTGGTAGAGTCGTTGTAAATGAATTGACAGTAACCTAAAAATTATTAGATGAATCTCGATTCAAATGTATTAAAGTCAGTATTCTGATCATAACAGTATGAAAAGTCTACTTTGACTCTCCTTAGTTGAAGTATTTACCTGATTTATATATAGTGTATCTCTTTTGTTCATTGATGAACACTTGAAATTAAATATGAGGATGAACCTAGAAAATTCACATTTTGCATGAAAGTGATATTATACAACGTATTACCTAGTCCCATGTTATTCATATGGTACTATAAATTGACTATGATCTAAAATAGTCGTGGTAAGATAATACTCAAACCATTTTGTTTATTACAACTATCTACTACAACCTGAGGATAACCATAGTATACATCAACTCAAACAGATAAGTTAAAGAATGTTCACTGATTTCCACTTAGATTTATTTCTTTTTAAACAATCATTCGACTGCCGACTGAATATTTTAACATTCAACTATTTTCCGGTAGCTATTTTAAAGTCATTCTGAATTAAAATTTTTAAACTAAGATTGGTAACAATAAATGTTGGTGGAATAAAAGTACAAGTAAAAATCACAAAAACGTATATATGTATATATATATGGGAGTATTGAACTCACATGAACGGTTGCCATGACAATACTATTTTCCTCCTTATGACAATTGTTTAGAACAGTCTGCTTATTATAATTCTGACCATTATATACAACTTTTGGAATGATATCCATATTGGTAGTTTTTAATGTGGAAAAGTTCTTTGCCAAATTCTGTGATCTTTCATATTCTAGAAAAAGTTTATGTTTAATTTCACGAATTCGTTCCTTTTGTTGTTGATCTATTTGCTGTTTACAGTTTAAAAAATAGTCATTAAACAAGTATGTGTATGTATGTGTGGGTAAATAAAAGGAAAACTAATGAATCAAACTATTATTGAATGGGCAGTTGATAATTTAGTTATTCGCCTCAATTGAATTATTTTTGTTTATTGAATCGAGAGAACTAGTTTATTATCTATTGTGTTCTTTTTTTAATGCCTTCTTATTAAGTGGACTAGCGATAATCACTAACAATTTTGTGATTCTATACTATACTATGCATTCTTTATTGAATTGAATGATATCTCAACGGCCACCTAATAGTTCGAATATTTGATCGTCAGGCACCATATTATGTACTCAAGACTTGATAAATTTACGCTAAAGTAAACATCCTATAAATATTTTGTGGCTTCCACTAAAGGATTTCAAATGCCAAGGTTAATTAGAACTATAAGTTCTATAAATTTGTGACTGACTAATTGTATATTAAAAGAAAGAGTAGGATGTTCATTACATAAGCATACCTAAATTTGAAAAGATCATATCGTTAATTACTACTCCTTTCCGTATTATTTCGTTTAAAGAGAAGAGAATGAATATTTTGGTAAAGTACTGAACAACTGAAAGTTATCACGAGATCAGTACCATTCGCTAAATGGATAACGCGATAGCGTTTGAATCTAACTGTACTGGGTTTGAGTCCTGGAGTGAACATCAACTCTGGGACGCATGCACATAGGACGAAACGCATGTCCTGGATTCCTTTGCTAACTACTATCCATCTTTGTTTAAAATAACTCACATTGTAAATATAACGTCATAATATACCTACATTGAAAGTTGAAAAGTATAGACGATGCAAAATTTACAAGTGTAATCACCTAAGTAAAATTTTCAACTTTCCTATGAAACAATCTTATTTCAGTAAGTAAATATTAAACCAAATCTATTTCGCAGAAAAACTAGTAGTATGATGATTAACCAGTTAAATTTGATGCTATATATATATTCATTCGAATAAAAATCAATAAGTCGAAAGTGAAGCTTACCTGTGCTTCACATACATCATTCTTTGGTCTTTCACCAAGTTTACACAACATTTCTTGCTGACGTCTATAGCCGAAAGGAAAAACAGAACATCCATTTACATCATATTGTAGATAAAATTATATATATAATTGATCTTATGAAACTAATTTTTTAATTAATTAATAAATAAGAAAGGATGAATAATTATCATTTTTCATGATTATTCTACCATAAAATGAATTGCTTTTTCAAACTGAATACTAAAGATCATACGATTAATAGAAGGAGAACAGTTTAAACGTTTATTCACTTGTATTTTAACAAATAAATGAATTAAGAATTGTTTTATATAAGGAGCAGTTATTGTGAAGTATTTCAACTAACGAAACTTGATGGATAAACTGTAATTTTAAAGTTCACAAATAAAATAATAGGATAGTTGTTCCTTGTAGAATGTTAATTAAGTGATCTGTTGTAAAATTTACAAGATGATTTTACGAACTAACTTCACTAGTCTCAGTTCAATATTTTTTAATGTTCTAATTTGCTATAGAAGTTCTATTTTTGACTCCTTGAAGTATTACGTAGTAGTAATCATTGTTTTGCCTTTGCGAACCATTATGAAATAAAATGGCAAAGCATTTCATTTAAAATATTCTCTTTAAAACGTGTGCTCTAAACTGATTGTTCAATGCATATAAACATACGGTTGATCAAAACAAAATATGAAAACTCTAATGAGTAGAAGATCAAGGATTATTATCCATTCGAAGGGTAATATTACCATAACTCATTTGCTATTGTATATTTACTGAAATTCAATAGATGATTGGTGGTTTATTTTCGTCAAACAAAAATATTCGCCAGTGGAAAGTCTGAAATTAACTCCAAGCTTTACTAATGTGAATAAAGTTTTATGGATATCCAGTTGGCTTTTGGATAGAAACTTCGAAATTAAAGGTTTGGTCGCTTTATGATTTTTTTCGTATAATTTAATGTTAAATCAACCACTGTTTAACACACAAGCAGATAGTAAACTGGATGTAAATACATAATTTTAGAAAGTCTTGCTCGATTGAAGTATAGCAGCTTCATGAACCAAGCAAACACTTTATTAGTGGGACCAAATATTTTATTGTACGACAACTCAGTTGACACAAGGAAGCTCTGGTAGAGACAAGGAAAATTGTGTAAGTTTAAGGAAAGATGAATGATAGCTAACAGTAGAATCCAAGACTCATGTTTCGTCCTATTTAAGACCTGTCAGCTGGATACGCCTGCATTCCAGAATTGATGTTCACTCCAGGACTCAAACCCAGCACCTTCCGCTCTAGACGCTATTGTGTTATTCACTTATCTACTGAGTTCTGATAACCACTACCTTTTGCAATGAGGGTGAAGTTTTAATTCATTTTGTATTGTTTGTTTGAACCTTCCCATTTATTTTTAAGACTGCACTTGATCAGTATCTTACGGCAATTTGCATAGGATGCATATATGCCAATAAGAAAATGATTGATTGTAGTACTAAACGTCAATGGGAAGATTCGAACAAACAATAGAAAATGAGTATCAGTTTAGTTGGTTTCATATATGAGTATTCTTTGTGAGATGAAAGGTATTGAATTTATTTTTTTGTAAATTTCAATATTAGAATTATGGTGAATACGTATTAAACCTGTTGATTTAGGAGCTGAAGGGAAAAACATTAAAGCGAATTTATGAACTTGAAGTGGAATGGTATAGTCGATAGTGTTTAATTTTGGATAATTGTCACAAAAGTTTAGTATGAATAGAAATACAAATAAACTGTTTGTTCTTTGAAAAACGAACGCCTACATAACTGAATAGCAGCTAAAGATGATCCATGCTGTTTTTAAACAAACATTATGCTGTTTTAGCGAATATTTATAGACATCTTCAATTATTGTATACACCTATATGATAATTAGAAAAACATGCTGATTTGAAAGGAATAATACTGAAACACAATGATTAATTCGACTTTAAATGAACCCAGAAAAAATATATGAACAATGTTAATATTGAAAATCATGAAAAAATAATATAAAAACGTTTTGTTGAAGATTTGTAGCTCGATTGGATGCTTTTGGTAGTGTTGTATTCACTAACCTAAATGGTTTAATTGTGAGACTTTCACTTTCATCCTGGAAAAAATCACCAGCGTCTACTCCATAAAGTATATATGTATACATATACAGTTCACGAGTAAATAAAATATTTATTTTGTAAAAATAAAGTGAAGAAGAAATGTTTGTGTTATTGACTGACTGAAGGCATTACAATAAGTTTTCAGTGTCGTTTTGTCGATATACACAATATCATTTGAACTGACATCACCATCTACCAAGTAAAGCAATTTTAACGATTTATCACACACACTGACCGCAAAGTACCTGATTGTAAATCGTCTCATTTCTATATTGGTTATAAAATGTGGAGTGAAGATTGGCAGCGATAATCTAAATGTCAGACACATAGGTTGTAGTTTATTTAGAAGAAATAAAAGTAATTCATTAAAACAATTTGGTGGGGCTTCTACAACATATGATCACTTAGTGCCAGGATAACGAAGTTATGAGTTGATAAATATTCACTTATAAGTATCATTAAAAAGGGAGGTATTTTTTTTATTTTTACAATATTGTCAAAACAGAAATATTCGGTCATGATATCAAAACTGTCTAATATATTTTTTTAAAATACCAGTTAGACAATTTGAAGAATTTTGATTGTTATAAGTAATGTCTTAATGAATAAGGTTTGTTGAGCTGCCTCTCATCTAAAATATGTCACAGAAAATTTGCTTGCCTGACTACAAATAGAAGTTGATATAATAGTCTTTGGTAGAAAATAATACTCATTATTAATACTCTATTATATCAAGAATCAATACTGTCATTGGAAAAATCATTTACGGAATAAACTTACATTCATTATTTATTTTATGTCTACTTTAAATAGTTTTATTTCGAATAAAATACTTTTTAAGAAGATCAAAAAAAAATAAAAGAATGATCTGGAAAAGTCCAAACCTGTATTTTTATATGTCTGTCAGTATATTTCTATATATGTGTGTTGTTGTGTTTATTCTGGTTAGTGTTTTTCTTGCAAGGTTGTTTTCTACGTAAAAAGGTTTCTGACCCCATGCCTAATCATCCTCCTTTACCCAAACTTGGGACCAGGAGTAACTCTAGAAGAGTTGCAGAATGAGACAATATTAAGGTCAAAATCTTCAATACGAACATCAAAACAGTCCTACTGTACGGAGATGAAACTTGGAGAACTACCACAACCATCATCAAAAAAGTACAGGTATTTATAAACATCATCTACGCAAGATATTCCATGTCCGTTGGCCGTATACCATCACCAACAGTCTGCCGTGGAAGAGTACAAAACCAGCCTCCATCTGAAGAGGAAATTTGGAAAGGACAATAGGAGTGGATAGGATATACATTACGGAAAACATCAAACTTCATCATGATGCAAAATACAACTTGGAATTCTGAAGGGAAATGGAAAAGAGGAAGAACAAGGAACACATTGCTTCAGGAATTTGAAGCAGGCATTAAAAGAATAGATAGCAAGTGAAGACAACTGGAAAGGATTGCCCAGGACAGAGTTGGATGGAGAAAGCTGGTGAGCGGCCTTTGCTCCTCCATGAGGGGTAATAGACGTAAGTAAGTAAGTGTGTTTATGCAGCTCATATACTTTTAAAAACGTGTGATGATCAATGTTTGCCTACGCTTACTTTGTTTTCATGTTTACAATACTCCTTAAAGTACAATTATTTCAGTTATAATTTGAAGTAATAAGTTCCTTATTTCTTTACTGAAGCTTTTATACCAAAAAATTAGCAATTCAGCTTAAGACTGAGGTGAGACTACTTGTGATGATAAGAAAATAATTTGATAGCTGAATAATCGATAAAATCCAAATATCTTTTCGAATAGAATAAACAAAGTGAAAATAACTGGCAAGGTATTTCGCGTCACTTTTCAATTATTCAATAAATTCCTTAAAATTAATGGAATGAGTTGTAATAAATATGTATTCAATATGTACACTAGAAAACACAAAATATTTATCACAAGTCCAGTGTTAAATCTGAATTATAATTATTCGTAAATGTGCCCAATAAAACATACGCAACTACATTTTTAAGTCATACACCGTAAGGCATTACTTTGTCATGCAAAGCAGATACTATTCATCTCACCAGAGTTAAGTCACAACATACGCAGAAAATGATGAGGAAGATTGTCGAAATTTGTTAGCTCTCAGTAATTTGATTTTAAGAATCATGGTTTACTGTTACATGATGAAAATACTGTATTGTTTTTCAGTTATTTGCATATGCTTACTTCAAGATAACATATTAGAATTGATATTACTTAAAAATCAGAAGGGGTTTTTGTGGAGATTTCAGTATTTTCATAGTTGAAATCATGAGTCAATTGAAGCTAGACCATCGAGGAAAACCTGGAATCACTGGAGGGCCATTCCATCGTATTGTGAAACTCCTCAGCAGTGCGCCAACTTCAAGAGATATTTCCTGGAGTTCTAGTGAGAAGCAGTGACCAATGGAGTTCAAACACGTCTGTTGTGAGAAAGGAACTCACTGAAGACAATTGGTGAACAGTTGCTCAGCTTCGTGGATTGGTTGAAGTTAGACATTAACACTGTTGGATCCCAGCTCAGTGGTCTATCAGTTAAGTGCCCTGACGCGAGACTGGTAGGTCTTGGGTTCGAATCTCACGAGGTGGGATCGTGGATGCGCACTGCTGAGGAGTCCCACAATAGAACGAAATAGCCGTCCAGTGCTTTCAGGTTTTCTATGGTGGTCTAGCTTCAATTGACTCATGATTTCAACTATGAAAATTACTTAAAAAGCATAAATCTGGAAAAACGTGGATTGGACTAACGATAACTTCAAATAGTTTTAAATATGATTAACTATTTCTATTCAGTACTAAGAATGTTTAAAGTAATCTTTTTCAACATAATGAAATATTCAATATGTAGCTTTTGTAAATCAAGCACAGTAGTTTTATGTTTTAAATAAACTCCCATTAATTTCTAACATTTTTCTTGAAACATCTGATATCACGTATAACTTACTGATGTATATATCTGTACTGGTACACATACATACATTATTCTTTCGTCAGTTAATCGATTTACACTTTTTGGTTGAATCATATAAAAATATTTTAATATACAAAAATATCGCCAATTGTTTTCGGAACAAACATGAGCTTATGACCAAATAATATCCTACTATTCGATCCTTACTGTTAGGTTCAAACAACAAAATGTTGTTTAAATCCTTATTTTTTTTAACTGAATGTTTGAATGTTCATAGTTCAAGTGGCAAATACCAATTTACCATATGCATTCTTGACGGCAAAGTTCCAGCTTCTATCTCTTATAGTATCATGTAATTAGTTCCCTTTATGAATTTAAAAATAAAGACAGAACAAATATTGATGCAGAATAATATGAATTTATTATATTTCGTGGTTTCTCATCAGCTGCTTACAACCAAATATGTATTAGATTTTTAGCATTGGGGTAATAAATAATGTGGAACAATTGACATCATTGAATGTAAAGGATTGGAATGACTAAAGGTTATCAATGATAACTATATATATATATATATATATATATATATATATATATATATATATATGTTTACTGGAGTTCAAAGACAGATAAAATCAAATGTGTGATTATTTTAGAGGTAATGAAGGAGTCATGGAATTAAAAACAATTAGGATGGGTTACGTAATAATTGAATCGAATTTGGAGAGTTCATATGATTTAAGAGAGACAAATGAGCGGAAATGTGTGAGAGAAAGGGTTGTTTAAGAATTGGATAAGGGAAGAGTAATATAATAAAAACTGAATATTAACCAAAATTAAACTAATGACAACGAAACTGAAGCAAACAAACAGAAAAAGACTGAAACAAACAAAAACAAAAAAAACGGATCACCAAGGTAGTAATAAGTTTATCACTGTCTCTTTTTGAGTACACAGATCCGGTTTGAGTTTTTTTTATCGCGATCGCTTCAGCAAACCGGAGAGCAGTTGTACTTCTTTGTTTGCTAATGAATTCGAAAGCATAAGAAATGTCAATGGTGTGCTCGGTGTCGAATAAATGCCGAGCTATCGCACTGTTGAGAGCCCTGGTTCCTCGCAGCCTTAGTTTCTTAGGAACATGCTCAGAAATGCGAACACGTACTCTTCTCTCGGTTCTTCCGATGTATGTGCTTTGGCACGTACATGTAAATTGGTAAATGCATTTGGAGCTAATGAGAAAAGAGGACTTGTCGATTTTATGTTGTTTGAGTGAGCAGTTTGTTTCCCACACTGTTGTCAGTTTAGCTGCTGGGTAGGTGGCTTTCAACGCAGAATTGAGTCTGTGATTAATTATCCCATCGATTTCATCTCCTTTGCAACGTAGGTATAGGAAGCATGTTTTCTTTTCAAATCGATCATACTTTATTTGACTGTTGGTGTTCGCATATTTGTGGATGAATTTCTTCGGAATT
>NC_031495.1:25023146-25028680 GCF_000237925.1 Schistosoma mansoni
ACACACACACTTACACACACACTCACACACTCTCACTCTCTCTCTCTCTCTCTCTCTCTCTTTCTTTTAATATATATATATATATATATATATATATATACCTACACACATATATATACACACACATATATATTTATTCTCTTTCCTCCTTTTTCCTCACTCTCTCACACTCTCATTTTTTTTCTATCTCTATCTCTGTATATATATATATCTCTCTCTCTCTCTCACTCTCACACACACACAATCTCTATATATATATATATATATATATATATATATATATTATATATATATATATATATATATATATATATATATATATATATATATATATATCCAAATAAAGGTGTTATAAATGTATTTGCTTATAAACGACCCAGCTACTCCTATTGCTTAGTATTCTTATACGATGACACTCGACAAGACCCCAAATCAGAACACGTTGAACAGGAACGAAATTGTATTCAAAATAACAATGGTAGGTGAACAGCAATCACTGGTTTGAATAACGTTCATATATTTATAGTATATACATAAGAAGCTTCTAGAGTCTTCTCCAAGCAACGACTAGAGCTGATTGGGTAATAATTAGCCAACCAGCGTGCAGCAACACCATCATACATGAAACATGCTTTAATCCAATCTATGTCCCGCTAACAAAAGGTCAGATATTATTAGGTATTAGAATGAAGGAAACATAAAGGGTGGGTGGTGTAATAGTTGAGTGTGGAGTTCAAAGACAGATAAGATAAAATGTGTGATAACTTTAGAGGTAATGAAGGAGTCATGAAATTAAAAACAAATAGGATGGGTTACGTAATACTTGGTTGTAAGCAGCTGATGAGAAACCACGAAATATAATGAATTCATATTATTCTGCATCAATATTTGTTCGGTCTTATAGTATCATCTTGAATTATAGATTATGCAAGATGTTCATCAAACTAAAATATATAACAAAAAAGAAAATTAGTCTAGTCACTTACATTTTAACAAACGTTAATTGTTTAGATAATTTCACATTCATTTCATGATATTGTAAAACTTGATTTTGTAAATTACTCAATTTTTCTTGAGCACAATGAATCACATTATTCATAAGTAATAAATCATTTTCATTATTAGATAATGGATTCAATTGTAAATTAAATGATAAATTATTTTTTATACTTAGAAAATCTTTATCATTAGGATTAATTATTAATCCTTTATTGGATACTTTATTTAATTTATTTTTTAATTTAATTAATTTTAATGAATTCCTAAATTGTACATTGAATAATGATTGATTTGGTGTATATGTTGAAAAATTGGCGGGAGAATATTTTGAATTTAATAATTTTAATTTAAGATTAGTTAAATTATTATTATTATGACGTTGATCATATAATTTTGATGCAGATATTGAAGTCATTTCAGAAATGGTATTACTTTTTTTTAATTCATGATTTTGTTTTATTTTAGAAAGACTACCGGTTCGAATAAAATGTGAATTGGATAATGATGTATTAGATGAAGAGTAATGTGAATCTTCTGGTAGGGTATTACACTTATGATTTTTCATTTCCTATGAATATAAATAGAAAAGAAAAAGAAAAACGAATTGAATTGGTAACTTCAGAAGTTAAATTTAGTAATTTTGATGATGCATTATTAAACTAAATGAAATCAATATTCAATAATTTTTATGAAGAAATGTTTATAAGCCAAAAGATTGAAATTCAGAAAACAGTATTACATCTTTAATTGGTCACGTGATCGTCAAGTATGTCTTAGATAAAAACAATCAAAAAAACCTTACATTTTTAAGACACATATCAAACAACAAAAGAAATTTGGGATGTTTTATTATTATAAGAAAATATGCATTTTATACATATTTTACGAATGTTTATACAACAATCTATTCATTGTCACTAGGATTAAATTTACATCATAACAAACGGCTTTATAATCAATTTGACTCATGAAAAATTCAATTGGTTATGAGTAGAGATTTCTCACTAAGTAATATTTGAAAAGTATTTTACCACACACAAATCCTTTCAGCACTCACCTTATAATTCAATAATTTTCAAAAATATAAAACTTAAGTTTATTTCGAGAATAAACTGTGTATCTCAATCTACAATGAATAGCACTAAAGAATGCAGTGTTTTTTAAATGTGAAATGCTAACGTTGAAACACAACAAAACAGATTTTTTTTCCTTTTCATTAGAACACTTTTTGTAACATATTATTTGTTCAGGTGTACCTAAGATAAATTTCACTTAAAAATATCCCATCTATTAAGAATACAAGGGTACTATGTTGAGAGATTTTCTAAAATATATAAAAAAACTGAGTACAGAGTACCATTGTTCTCATTAAACAGGTTATTTTTAAAATCAAAAGGATAGAAAAGACAATAATCTTAAACACTTCAGTTAAAGTTAAGTTCTTCCATGATGATTCCTAAAACTGATTTATCACTCTGAATAACTTATAAGGTTTAAATCAAAAAACGAATTATGTAAGTGTCCATTAGGAGATTATTTATGAAACAAAACTAGCCCGATGTCAGGAAAAATATTCTGCATAGCTTTTAAGTAACTTTATAACAAATTAATGGTACCAGTGCTAGTCTTCAAGTTACGCTTGCTGTGTGTAGACGGAATAATTCCTTTGTTTCCTATTTCCAGCTTCTAAGTCGGTTACTTAATGCTGAAACCTAAAATCTAATGAATGAAGCCGATTTAATCAACCATACATAATGAAATTGTTCACACACACAAATTTAATTAGGCATGTTTTTATTCGCTTAATGAGTAACAATATGTACAGTGTAAAATTTAAGAGCTTCGTTTCAACACTCTAAACTATCTACATACACAACAATCGAATAACTACTGAAGTATAATGAAAGAGCCCATTTTAAAGTATTTTTAGATCAATAATAAATTTATACGTAATGCAGTTGACATATTTGTCAAAAAACTCTTTAACTGATGAAATTTTTATCGGTTTTATTTACAATATGATTGGTTTATATTGTAAACATTTTTTGTTTAAACTATTACGACTATAAATGGTGACTGGAATTTATAAAATTTCACGTTACATTGATTAGCGTTTATTATAAGGTAGTTATGATCTACTAGAAAACAATTCTCAAATGATCTAATATGATCTAAATGATAATATTTCAGTTAATTTATTACGATGGTAGTATAAAATTCCATTTAAGAAATATTCATTATTGTGGATAATTTTAGCGTTTAGATTATTTCTTTTTCTAACTTATTAACCCTATATTGACAGTGAATGATCTGGAACAAGAAAACAGAATTATATTCGTATCTAATATCTCTTTGCCGCATATTATATATATACTTTGGTCTAACTTCGAGATCAACAGGCTAGATTCCGTAAGGATAGGTCGTGCACAGACCAGATTGCAACACTACGGATCATCGTGGAACAATCTGTTGAGTGTAACTCATCACTATACGTCAATTTCATTGACTATGAGAAGGCGTTTGACAGTGTGAACAGTATGGACATTATGGAAACTTCTTCGACGCTATGAAGTTCCTCAGAAGATTGTCACCATTATCGAGAACTCATACGATGGACTACAGTGCAAAGTCGTACAAGGAGGACAGCTGACAGATGCATTTCCAGTAAGGAGCGGAGTCAAACAAGACTGCCTACTCTCCCCCTTCCTCTTTCTTCTATTGATTGACTGGGTTATGAAGACTTCGACATCTGAGGGGAAACATGGAATACAATGGACATCTCAGAACCAATTAGATGATTTGGACTTCGCAGATGACCCAGCCCTCCTCTCTCATACACACGAACAAATGCAGATGAACACAGCAAATGTAGCAGCAGCCTCCGCATCGATAGGCCTCCACATTCACAAAGAAAAAAGCAAGATTCTCAAATGCAACACGAAGAACACCAACCCAATCACACTTGGTGGCGAAACTCTGGAAGAGGTGAAAACATTCACGTACCTGGGAAGCATCGTTGATAAACAAGGATGATCGGATGCAAATGTAAAGGCGAGGGTTGACGAAGCAAAGGCAGCATTCTTACAAATGAAGAGCATTTGGGACTCAAAACAACTGTTAATCAATATCAAAGTGAGAATCTTCAATACGAACGTCAAGACAGTTCTACTGTATGGAGCTGAAATGTGGAGAACTACCACAACCATCATTAAGAAGGTACAAGTATTTATAAACAGTTGTCTACGCAAAATACTCAACATCCATTGGCCAGATATCATCAGCAACAGCCTTCTGTGGGAAAGGACAAACCAGCTTCCAGCTGAAGAGGAAATTAGGAAAAGACGTTGGAAGTGCATCGGACATACATTAAGGAAATCACCAATGTGCATCACGACTCAATCCCTAACTTTGAATCCGGAAGGGAAGCGGAAAAGAGGAAGGCCAAAGAACATATTACGCCAGGAAATAGAAGCAGATATGAGAAGGATGAATAACAACTGGAATGAACTGCAAAGGATTGTCCAGGACAGAGTTGGATGGAGAATGCTGGTGTGTGGCCTATGTTCCTCCACGAGGGGTAACAGGCGCAGGTAAGTAAGTATATATACTTTGGTACGTCATACTAAAAATTACACATTTCTGTGGTAAGTTTGTGAGTGGACAGTGCTGAGGAGACCCATTCAAAGAGGAAAGAGCAGTCTAGTGCTTTCTGATATATAAATTTTTAATTATTTATTAGATAGATATGGTTGAAAAAGATTTGATCTTTAGTCTCTTATTTCAAATTTCGCCAACAAAAATTTACGTTTAAAATTCTGCATAAAAACACTTCATCAGTATGATCTCCATAAAAAATTTACGTAATGAACCTATTATGTAGCACAAAAGGTTATTGAATTCTATTAAAAAGCAATTTCGTCTGTTTTATTTTCCTCAATGGAAGAAAAAAATTTATTTTAATCACTTGTTGCCACTGAAAAATATTTTCACTTCAATATTGAATATTAGACATGATTTGCTCCTTTTTTCAATCAATGAACATTGAACAATAGATTGGATTATTAAATGGACAATTAACAAAATGTTTCTACATATGGGTTTATTTATATTTTACGTGTCTAACTAAAAAAGTAGAATATTTTGAATTTCCGTTTTGTCTCAACTAACCGGAACTGATGTCAAAATATAATTTTGTGGTGTATGTCAAATTATGTAGTATGTAACACCAATCGGAAGTGGAAAACCTAGCAGCAGAAGGCTAAGAAGATCGAGTTTTGGAAAACAGAAAAGGGAATAGAAAGCAATTGTGAGTTGGAAGAATCATACAGAATGTAAAGGACGATTGATGACAGATTTACAAATGAAATATTTATTGTATGGTTTTCATATTCAAATAAGAAATTCTGTAATTTTGTATTAACAAATAATTTCGTTGTACCCACATGAGTTCTCGTTCATTACAATTCTATCAATATTAAGCAATAATAATGATTTTATAAAACTACATCTCTTTTAAGTTTTACAGTTATTCAATT
>NC_031495.1:25028880-25112349 GCF_000237925.1 Schistosoma mansoni
TGCTCTTGAATATTACCAGAATCGTGGTCGGCTTTCTTATTTCTGTTATTACGTGGTTTATCATCTTCAACACCTCCGGTTTTATCATTTTCTTTATTCCCATCAGAATCACGTTTCGGTTTATTATTATCATCCTTATCAGTTTCCTCATCATCCGACGCCCACATTTCTTTAGCTAAATCGTCATTATTATGCCCATCTGTTTCATCCATTTTATCATCAAAATTCTCTTGTTCCAATTGTTCTGAATCATCATTGTCAAGATCACAATTTTCCAAATCTGGATCATCATATTGTCCATCAAAATCATCATCTGGCATTTCAATACCATTTGTATTGTTATCTTCTTCATTTCTATTTTTATTCAAATCGTTATCGTCTCTTTGTTGTTTACGATCATTCAACAAACCTTCGATTTGTTCTTGACATTCCAATTCATTAGTAATATCTTTAGCATTTACCGCATCATTTGTATTCGATGTTAAACTTGTACCGCCTGATTCACCACCTCTATCTACCGATTGTTCATTGTCTGCTTTCGAGGAACTTGATGAGCTACTATTTTCATCACCTGTTAATTGATTATCTCTAGCCAAGTTGGCTGGACGACAAAATCCTTCCGTAATTATACGTCCAGTTATTTGCATTGCAAATTCACCAAGTTTAAAGTTGGAAGAATCATACAGAATGTAAAGGACGATTGATGACAGATTTACAAATGAAATATTTATTGTATGGTTTTCATATTCAAATAAGAAATTCTGTAATTTTGTATTAACAAATAATTTCGTTGTACCCACATGAGTTCTCGTTCATTACAATTCTATCAATATTAAGCAATAATAATGATTTTATAAAACTACATCTCTTTTAAGTTTTACAGTTATTCAATTATGATAATGCATATACAGTTTAGAACGAAGTTATTCAAATGAAATAATTCAAGAAAGCCAATGTGTACAGAAATTGAAACTCATAACTTTAAACGACACTTCCTAATTGAAAGTAATTGAACATTCAAAATGGAAGACTTTTACATCTTAGTAATGCTTCGATTAAGAAGAAAATTTGTTTTTTTCGAATGGAATCTAAACTTCATCGATGGAATTGTATCTAGATGAAGAAAATGGATACAAGTTGATCAGATTAAAAGAGATCAAAATGTTTCATTTTGTAAAAAAATATAGCTAACACGGAAATTCAGAGACAGATTTTTCATTTCATTGTTAGTCCTTTTTTTCATCACAATCTCTATGTTGTTGTCACATACGGATACACTTGGCGACCTCTTATGATAAGTTAGTCTATAGATCTATTTTCAAGTGACTTATATATATATATATATATATATATATATATATACGTCTTCGTTTAAGTACAGTCTCGAATAGATTACTTAAAAATTCATACTAATCATGATGTACACCATAGAAGAATGAGAAATTGAAAAAATAATGATACATAATGACAAAATTATCACACGTGCCAAAATTGCTACTAAACAACAAGAAAATATGACTGCACTACAGTGGCGTATGCTACTTATGTCTGTCGACATAAGTAGTATGTAACACTAATGAAAAGTTTAATAGTTGGCAGCAGAAGACTAAGAAGATCTAATTCAAGAAAATAGAAAGCAATTGTGAATTGGAAGAATCATACGAAATGTAAAGGACAATTACTTGAAGATTTGCAAATGAATCACTTAATGTATGGTTCTCTTATTTCACAAAGGCATTCTGTGATTTGTATAAAGTAATGGATTGGTTGTCCCCACTTGAGTGTTCTTTCACTACACTGTCTAAAAGGTTATTTGACTGACGAATTAAAATGTGTTAAGATAAATTTTCTTTTGGCACAGATACTTTTTCAAAAATTCATATGTCAAAACTTCTGTGATTTTACTACTCACTTTCATACAAAATGATACGTTAATATAATGGATCAAGTCGCACTGTCGAACATATATATAAGGGTAATGTGGAAATGTAAGCCCAGTTATTGACACATTTTCTTCTAAGCAGAATGAAATTTTTCAAAAGTGTTTTCTAAATTAAATTCATCTAAATAACCACCAACCAATTAGACTAGGTTATGACTTCAATAGTTAGAGCGAATCACAACCGAGACTATGTACCAGAGCATTAATTAAGAGACTAATTACTTCATTCAGGTAAAGACTATTCAATTTCACATAACTGGACAGTGTGTGAAAATTTTTATACACTTTTTGCTTAGATCGAAGATTATCAATTTGATTGATTAGGATGAAAAAAACTGAAGAAATTTATATGCAAACGTCATTACATTTACCTTTGGTACATCATAGGGTTCAACAATTCGATTGTAGGTATTAAGCTCTGAATCTTTCCATAGTTTTCCAGTAGATCTACTTCTTTCAGACCAGGATCTTTGAAGTTTTCCACTTTCTTGTAAGTATGCATTATCTGTTGTTGTTTTAGGAAGTCTAAAAGAATGACGTTTACGGTCGTATCTGTCAAATTGATTGCAGAAGGAATTAGATGATGCTCGTTTGTCAGAGATATGAAACTTGAACTTCCTTTCATTGAAATCGGGAAAAGTAGATTACGAGAAATAATATTGTGGAATAAATATCATGAGAGTCATTTACTGATAAATATTTTTAACTGTTGGCTTCCAAATAAACAGAAACTGATTGAAATCGAAGTGAAACTTAGTTTAACTATAAATTAAAGAAGTGAGATACGGTTCAATCCTAAACATAACTGGTTCTGATATCAATCACAAGACAAATGCTTTAGTATACAAGACAAGATTTGGATAATTAATTTGGATATAACAAACATGCTGTCACATTTATGTAGTTAAAATATTTATATACAAATACTTATTCTTCACTCTACAATAGAGTTTATTGTGTTATTATTTCAAGTTCATCAAAATCTAAATACCATGACAATTCATTGAACTTATGACAATGATTTTGAGAGTTCAACTTATGTACAAATTAGAATGTTTACAGTTTAGAGAAATATATTAGTCGTTTAGATAATTTCTTTTCTTAAATTTCTGAATCCGGATTTTCACTAAACTGAATTTATTTTGAATAAATTGAGCATTGGGTAGATTGTTATAAATAAATAATATATTTGTAATATCCCAAAGAATTTATTCTCTGAAGAAATGGCTTACACTGAGTCACGAAACGTCAGAAAATCTAATTTTTCTACTCATTGGGATATTACAAATATATTATTTATTTATAAACTGAATTTAGTTTCAAACGTCAAAAATTGAATTCATAGAATAGAGATTTAGCAATCAATAGATTATTATGTAATTTTACTTGTTTTCATCATTAATTTGCATTATCTGAACAGTCAGAGATGTTGTGCCTACATCGCCCATTGGGAGATACAACCAAAACAAAGAAATAAACAATGACAGATTTAAGATCAACAAGAACCAATCAACATTGAGGTGTACAGGACAAGCTGTGAACCACATGTGGAGTAATTCAAACACTTCACTTCTACCCGACGTTTGTGCTGATGATGTCGTTCAGAAGAACGATGAAAGCTCCACGACCAAACCATTGAGCTCAGAAAACGAAACTCCATCAAAATCATCCACCTGAGCTACAAATCTTTTCCACAATCACCTTTTGATTGAAAATCAAACTGGTTCTGGTATTTGCTGAAGCAATTACTTTTCTACTCATAATTTTTAAGTTACAAAGAATGATAGACTTATTTTACCAAACTCTTAGTATTATAGGAGTGTACTTTATCAACCAAATATTTAGTTAGAAAATGGCTGATGGTGTGAACTAAATTGCGTATATAATTTCAGGAAAAATATGATGTTAATAGATACTATTTAATGAATTCTAGGTTAACGGTAAAATAGTTTATTAATCAAGATACAGAATCAGACTATGGTTTATATTCCATTGTTACAGTGAACACCGAATGATATTCCCAGATATATAGTTGAAATTGAAAATGTCAGTCTCACTTATTCAATCAACATTTTTCTGAAATTTTGTTTTTACATCACCCATCATCAAACAATGTCTAATAAGATTAGTTAATTTGTGTATGACTAGACGTTTTGAATTTTTATTGAATGAAAAATGTGTTTTTACTTTTTGCTGAATTAATGGCTAAAGTTGGGTGATAAAACGTTAAATTATTTTTAACAAGCTCAAAAATATCCCCTTAACCAGAAAAAAATATGTATGTATGTGTGCATTGATATATTTACATAATATTTGAGTATAAGGATGTTCAGGGACTGAAGTGAAATCAAGATTTCCTAGGAAACCATCGTTATCTTGCACTGAGAGGTCATTAGGCTAAACCATACATTATAAACTATTTTCTAGATAAAAATAATTTGCCACGGTCCTGTCATAAAGATCGCTCTCAACATATAAATACGTAAGTAAAGAATTCTTTCATATTATTTTATATGAGGAGAGACGTATATCGGTAAACTGCTATAGGACGTATTTTTAACGTACTAAAATGATTACGTAATGCAATACTTTTACCTACAATGAGTACAGTACAATGCCGATTGATTTATTATGGAAAAATATGTGAATAAGATGGCAAATAATATATCACTCATTTCCTGTCTATCAGAATTAAATTCATTTATAATGATGTGGTCTACTGATTTGTAAAAGTGGATACAACTATGAGATTATTTTTCAATGCAGTAATCTGGTTTTATTATTTTCACCATAGAAAATCCATTAATTATAATAATAGTAGTTATTACCCACTTTTTTGATATGAAAGTTATGTGTTCAATATAAACTAACTGTAGTGAGTTCAGAAAAAACAAAACTCAACAGAAATTAGTTTTCCTTGGCAATGAAACAGCTTATGCAGAACAAAAATGTCAAATATAATTGAGTTTGATGTTTGATGGATGTTGTTCCATTTAAAGTAAGTTTTCATCCACAACCAACGTTAGATGAAAAATGATTGAAAATGAAGCCGAAATGGATAACGGTTACATCCTATTTATTGAATACGTACACAGACGCGAGATATAGAAATCGATCAGTGATATTAAGAAAGTTGGAAAGTGATTAACAGTGGGATCCAAGAGGTGTGTTTTATTCCATTCAGAAATTGTTAAATTGACATATCTGCATCTCATTGTTGATATTCCTACTGAAATTTGACTATAGTGCTTTCACCTTCAAACGCCAACACATTACCACTGAACTGCTAATTCTAGGTAGCTTGTGTAACGGGTATGATTTTATTCTTTGTGGGTTTTTAAGTTTCCGTTGCTGCATTTAGGCTTGTAAACGATTAATCTCTACTTCTATATGCTCCATCCGGGGTGCTTTGTCTTGATATTCAAAACCTTTAGGAATGAAACTCATACTCATTAAACATGTCAACAGTTAACTTAACTCAGTAGTTCAGTAGGTAATGTGTTAAAGTGTGAAGCAGAAAAGACTAGAAGAATAAGTAAAAAGATTGTAGCAAAGCCGATCTGGATAATATCAGTGTAATTAAACAATTATCTCTCCCTCAGAATGTTGACGAACTACAATCACTCCTTGGTACCATCAGTTTTTACTGTACCTTTGTTTCATCTATACATCAATTGAGACAGACGTTGAGTCAACTAGTATTCAATCGTACAAAATGAAGATGTTCAAATGAATTAAAATCGTTTGCCATGTGTCTTGTACTGCGAACATGTGCAGCGTGCAACTACAGTCAAATGGAGATATAAGGAATTACTCTGATTTCGCAGCCAAGAATTTAACAAAATGTTACATGGTGATCGTGTCACATTATTTATTCACATTATTTGTATCTAGGATAGGAATTTTAGTCTACACAGGAGACTGCCTTCAAAGATAGGCAGCCGATCGTCTAGATTATACTGTTAGTTCGGTTGCAGATGTCACTGTTATTGAAAGGGTTGAGACCATAATAAATGGACGATCTTTGAGCGACGCCAAAATGACCTTGAGAAAGTTCACTGATCTACTAGAGTCTAAAGAAGATTATAAATTAGTGTGAGAAATCAGAATCGGGATTTAGAGTTAAAAGTCAGAATTTTAATCATAAACTGACATCAGCCACCTCGCCAAAATGGTATTCAGCCATATGGATGAATGAATTTCGCGCTAACATTTAAGACTCGCCGCCTTAAGTTTTATTGGTTCGTCTGTACATTATAGTCTCGCCTTTAGGGGGTAAGAAGAAAGTTCATAACAGTGATGGGAACTGTTAGATGTCAGGCCTGTCGCATAAATTCATTGTATTCTGCAAACGACTTGCATGTTATAACTTTATTGTCTGACAAGACACGCAGCAGCGAGAAGAGTAAAGCTAGGGCGAAATATTCGACCACTGTTTCCTGATTTTTAATAGTTCTTCAGGTAAATTTTAATCATGATTATCGACAACTTCCAAGTTTTCATACACTAAACTATTTACCGGCATTATATACTACTCCCATGTTATGTAGAAACAACACCACTTACCTTACGCCGGTCAGGTACCATTACGTTTCATTTCTAAATGTTGATTTACTAATAAGTTTTAATTAGTTTCGCTACTGTCCTTATATAGTGAAGCTTTAGCAGAGTACAAATGTTAACTGTTTTGATACAGATGATCAATAATAATTCATCACCAACCCTAAAATGAGCTCAAGTTAACATGTTATAAAAGGAAACACCTATTAATGATCAGCCAAAGCTGTTAAGTAATAATTAGTTACTTACCGGTTGGCTTCACAATCAGTATTAGTTCTAAATCTAGTTCTCGAAAAAATGTTTTCTGGACAATGCAAAACAAACAAACAAAAGTGAGTGTATTGAAAAACTGGAGAATTAAATTCAACAGACTGTATTTAAGATCTTATAGTATGAAAATAGACAAGAATTAAAAACAGTAATTTATAATATTTTTACAGAATTTAATTCGGCTTTAATTCGTTATTCTTGAAATAATTCCATGCTAGCTGACCAGGGATGATTATTATCATCGTTGGTTGATGTATAGTTTTAACTATACCGTTTACAATGAATTGAATGAATTTACTAAATCATTGAAGTATACTCATCTAGCAAATACAAGTTTATGTACTGGATGATATTTATAACGTAAAGTGTAGTGATATTATTCGAATACATAAACCAAATCAGAAGGTAGGTAGCTTGAATATGTGATCCAGTGCATCCAGATGCATTGTAGCACCTTTGAGACCAGAAGACTATCAATTCATTTTTATTTTGGTTTTTTGAATCTCCCCATTGATGTTTAGGACTATAATTGATCAGTCTCTTATTGGTATACGTGCATCCTGAGTGGATTGTCTCAATGTTGCCTTAAGTCACGAGCATTATGAGCAGAGATAATGGTGGCTAGCAGTGGAGTCCAGGACGTGCGTTTCGTCCGATTCCTGTTTGAATCTTGGAATGGACATCAGCTCAGGAATGCAAGTACATCCAGTTGACAAACCATAAATAAGACGAAACACGTATCCTGGATCCTATTAATAGCGACTGTCCATATTAGAAGACTATTACCTGAAAACCTTTCAAATTTAATAGTTTCTGTCAAATGCATATTTGCTTGAAATATGCCCTAAGGAACAACTAAATTACCTACCAATGATGTAAATGATTTAGGTAGGCATAAGAAATCGCACATTCTTCATCATTCAGTCTTCACTTTCTCTAAGAAAGACGTTAAACCTTTGGATGAGTTGGACTGGAAAACTGAGAACACTCTACGTAATTACATTTCAATATTGCATTATTACGCAGCTTGAAAACCCTTTCCTCTAATATAACCGTTCAATAGAAAATACTATGAATTTTTGGTTTTACTAATAAACCATCTATGCTTTCATGCACTGTGATAATTGAATAATTAGTGATTCAGGATCTATTACTTATGTTACTGTGTTTATCAAGCAGCTGTGTCCTCTGTAATAAAGTGGCAGCTTTTTATTATTATGCACATAACAAACTGAAGACGTGATAATGGAATTAAATAATAATTTACAATATCTATCTTCCTGAGTATATCCCTAAACCCCTCTTATGGTTATACATGAGGTAAAAATAAAATAATTACCACTAAATCTATTGGCTGGCTGAATGTATTGATAAAAACTAATCCTAAGTATATATATATATATATATATATATATATATATATCGTTACTTACTTTGGTCCACTGGTAACAAGTCAGCGATTGGACAAAATAACCCACGCTTTTCTGGACACTGAAAATATCGTACTCCATTTATGCTGCCATCATGTTTCCCAGAGCTGGAATCCAATACAACACCTTCAAGTGATTAAACAAAATAAATTTGTTAGTCGATCACTTTATTCGTAATTATTAGGTAAATATTTTACATCAATATTTGTGCTTTAATTCAACAGAGAAAAATTCAGTATATTATTATTATCAGACATAATACAAGACCAATTATATATAACTGATTTGCAAAACAGACTGGTTACGCATTTGAAATGCATATGAAAAAGACATAAATGAACAGTAAATAAATCAGTGTTTGTATGGATGTTACATGTAAACTTGAGTAGCTTATTTTAATACTGTAATCATTTGACGACAATAAACTCTAGGGCTATCTTGATAATTCAAGAATAAACAATAAACAGAAGTTCCTAATATTCACTATTGCGCTTTTTATGCGTAACGTGAATATGAATACTATAAATTTTCAGAGTATAGTCTTCCATTACATACTGAAATGAAACGAACTACTATAGATTAGTGAACATCTGTCATTGTCTTGGTTATTCATAATGATCAACCGGTATAAAATCGAAAAGTATTTTGATTTCAACTTTCATGATGATAAAGACATAGTCTAGTAAACTCAGACTAATAATCATTAGATTTGTAGACAAGTAAAACAGCCTCAAATTTCGATTTATGACTGTAGACCCAAATCTACTTTATTCTAACTTAAAAACCTCATATCAGTTATGAGCATGTTGAATCTAATATACAATTGTGTCCCACGCTAAGTTTGTTTAAACAATCAACCGATATTTTAACTCCATTAATTAAAACAATGAACATACCCTTCACTATAGGAGTTCACTTAAAGAATTTGACTAAACTCTATATTCAATCAATCAATTTCAGACTCTTCCAAATCAGTTAACATGATCTAAATCGGTTAACCTATACTATAAATGCCAAACTATTCTTATTCAGCATGGAAATACTCTGAAATTTAGCAAAAAGTTAAAGAAGAAAACGTCAGTGTAATTCTCTAAAATTCTCCTGTACTTTTTAACGCTGATCAATAAGTCTATGATTTTATCGGAAAGTAGAAATTATATTTTATGTTTACGTATTTTAAAGCTAAATGCATTAATAACTGAATTCATCGAAATAGAGTGAATAAATTTACAGTTTTTTTCAGAGAAGACACTCAAGAAAATTTCGTTGTTAGTGGTGTATTGTATGATAGGCACAAATATGACATAGAAATGCTCACACAGTAAAGTATCAATATATATATATATATATATATATATATATATATATATATATATAATTCTATGAATAATAAAGACAATTGTTGGGAAGATAATCATTGAAAATTGAGGAGCTCAAAACGATTGTTTCATCATTGTTCTGAACTACTCGACAGCACTCACAGATTGTCATAGACAACATAAGACCTAGAAACTTCACGTTTAACAATAAGCTGGTAATTTTACAGTCAGTCAAGTTAGAATTGATTATTTAGTAATATTCAATAGGGATAGAGTTATATTATGTTACAAATCGAATAAATAGCTGAATAATCTATTGCTGTGCACGGAGTATAAATGTTATGAATTTGAAAAATAAATAAGGCCGTATGCTAATTTGTTGTAGTCTTATGTCCGGCTTTTATCACGTGAATTATCCACCAATCGAAATACGACTTTTTTGGTCTTAACACTGACAAATGAATGACATTCGACCAGTATGAGTAGTCTGGCGTCCTTATTGGTTCCCTGTCCGCCTAGTCCTTCCGATTGAGTCCAGAACACCAATTGCAGCCTCCGCTACGCGAATCGTTTATTTCAAGCATACTCGGTTTATATACCAGACAGACAGACCACATCACACCATAAAATAGAAAATAATATTTGTACAAGATAGAGCTAAATGTGGCTGTGAACGTGGAAGACAATAATCAATAAACTGAATATAATTTAGGGACAGTAATTCGTATGATAATAATCCATAGGTCAAAATGAAGCTTATAATAAGATGAATATAGATATACACAATCTAGTTACTCAATAGTTAAGCAATAAGGATACGTATAGAATAATAGTCCATTCATAGGTCCCGGAAGTTACCAGTACTCGTGTCTTCTCTAGGATATAATACTAAACATTCTATGTTAGATCCTGTAAATATTTACGACTGCTCAACGAAAAACAAAAATCTGTTTCAGTGCTACTTCCTGTCAGTATTCAGTAATTCACTACTTAATGTCAGTTCATAGTGAAGTATAAAAAAATGTCTCTGTTTCTCCTGTTTTTTTTTCAAGCTACACGGAAGTTATTTTATAGAGTTGAGATTATGAGTCAATTGAAGCTACACCACCATGGACAACCTGGAGGCACTGGACGGTCGTCTCGTCCTATTAGGGGACTCCTCAGCAGTGCGCATCCACTATCCCGCACTCGCGAGATTCGAACCCAGAACCTATCAGTCTCGCACCAGAGCACTTAACCGATAGACCACTGAGCCGGTATCCAACGGTGTTAATGTTTAACTTCAACCGATCCACGAAATTGAGCAACCATTCACCAATGTCATCAGTGAGTTGATATCTCACAACAGACCTGGTTGAACTCCACTGGTTACTGTTTCTCACTAGAATTCCAGGAAATACCTCATGGAGCCAGTCATGAAAGTACGCTTAAACTCCAAAAATTATTAATTAATTACTCAAACTTATTCACTATAACCTTTAAAATTGTGCATATTTTTGTTCTTTTAAAAATTTTGGCATTCAATATTCAATTTCATTTACAAGATGATGATAAACACCATAATATCAGTAACATCATTATCAATGACAATTTGTTACTATGATATTTAAATTAAACAATCCATAAATTATTATTCCATAATGACACATATCTTTTCTTTTTTCTTCTGGAAAATTACATACTTTCTACTGTAAGGTTAATATAATGAATAAATCATGTGACTTAAGAAAGAAAAAAAAGAGAAAAAACGATCTATGATGTTTTTTTTGTTTTTTTTCTTGTATCATTGTGAAAGTTACAGTCAATAAGTGAAACATGATTTTATTAATTTATTTATTTAACCAATCATAATAGTAATAGAATGAGTATTAATGGATCAATAAAAGAAATGTATTATCTTTTTTTGAACACGTGTACACGCGAACATCAACACTTGTTTTGTTCATTTGAATGAATGTAATTAATATTAATAATAGTAATATAACAATCTATGAAGTATACAGAAACAAATGATAAATTGATAGAACAATAAAGTATTATGTCACAAAATTCGTTTATCTTATTTATGAATCCCTGAAATACACTGATACCTGATATATAGATAGTAGGCTGAAAGAAAACCAGAAGAATCTAAATTGAGACGTTATATTAGTTGATGAATTGGTTGTTTTTAATGTTAGTCTAAGTACTTCACAGAGATTTTAAATTTTGTGAATTATTGGTGTCTGTAGTTGTAGAGATTAAGCAATATACCTCAATATCGTTCACAGTGGTCAAATTGTTCTCTTTATTTATATTTCTATCATACTTAAATTACAATACTTATTCATTCATTTTAAAGAATATGTATTTTGTTTAGTTTCTGACTACTGTAAGTATGATGAATAGTTCTGCTCCTCTCCTCTCCATCTTGTAAATTTTTATTTACACTTCGCTTATCCAAGAAATCTAACATACATACTTGAATGTCAGGTTCTATACTACCATGAGTATTTCGACAAAGTTCTGGATACATAATCATTAAAAATTATGGCAAGGTGACCAACGTAAACATTAGAATCTTTCAACTAATCTAGACGGCAGATGATTTATTTGGGATTTCTATGTATCGAAACTTATTGAAGTTAAGGTAAAGAAAAGTTAGTCAAACTCAACGTTGAACCTGGTATGTATGTATATCGGTTCAAGTTGCCATATCAAGTTACTACATAGATGAAGTTTTTAAAGGAAACTTCAGGGTAGTTTTGATGGTAACAGTAATATTTGTGATAATAAGATTAGTCATCGAACAAAGGATTCAGTAAAAAACAAAAAGATAATTTAGAAAAATTACGAGGAATTCAAAAGCTTGGAATCAAGAACAAAATAAAGATTAGGTGCGCGATCGTAAACGATTCTAAGCCATGCTATTCAAAGATTTTAACCAGTGGTTGAGATAACGACGCGGACCCCGAACAGGTAGTCCTCAACGCCAAACATAGCTCAGTTCAAATGTAAATGACTTCACGGTATGATGCTATGTTGTGCTCTGACCGCTTTTACGTTTCTTTCAGACTACTCCTACATCATACAAAATTACCCCATCGAAGTACGTAGTGCGTGGTAAAACCTTCCACACATCCCAATCAATTCGGTTGATGAAGATTTATGACCTCATCAATTGATTTGACAACCTTATCTGAGACTCTATTTCTAACCCGGTCACTGCTTACACAGTGGTTTCAAAATTCACGAACAATGCTTTATATATGTCTGTGATCGAGGATTAGTAGCCTACGAATATCCTCTCTCAGCACTTGGGTAGTGAAAAACTCATGATTATTCAATAAGTACTCATATAGACTTCTACATGGAAATATGGACCCTCATTTCATGTAGCTGATATGGAGTAGTGCTGGTGGGGAATTGTATAATTATTCTCAATTCATGTTAAGAGCAAAAGAGCTCATTTAAAATTAAACAGAACTTTAGTAATCGCAAATTATAATATTAGTAAACTGGTGTATATTGTGTCCGATTTTGTTTTAAATAAGTCAAGTTCTCGTTTGAACATAAGAAAAATACTTGTATGGGATTTTTTAGGAAATAATAAACTAAAATATGAAACCCATAAACTGATCATTTAATAATAATAAGTACTGTTCAATACTCAGAAAAGCTGGTTTAAATTTGTTGAAATAATAGCAGTTTGTAATTACTTAGCTGAATATCTCGATAGTATGATATGTATGCTTTAGAACATTTAAACTGAAGAAGATGGGAGTGAAGTTTACAACACATTTATGGCTATCAGATGAAATATCCTTGTAACTTAATGGGAACTTCACGAATCGTGTAACTAAATTTGAAAGATTCGGACACACTGGTCGTATGAGATGAATCATCTCGTGTTCACAGCTTTCGAGGTTGGTTAAAAAGTAGTAAAAAACCTGCTTCATTTTAAGATTAGTTTGATTTACCTATTGTGACATTTGAGTAGAAGTGTAGAACGCCCAATTTATTTAATCTCTTAGTAGTATTATTCTATGCTATCTAAATACTAAGAATTAATTTTAATATTCAAATTCCAACCTCTAACATGATACATTTTTTCGTTTGACGTAGTTCCTGATGTTTAATACTAAGTGGAAATCTTAAGTTGACGACTTCCGATCCAATTAATATTCATTAAAAAAACAAGATTTTATCAAGTGTTCATTGAATACTTCTATTATCAGTTGTCTAAAATTACTTGATACAACATAACGGAACTTCATTATTTATCATTCTACTTTCATGTAATGAGAACGGTATGTTTAATGCATTGCACAGTCTTGTAAAATTCAAGTTTGTTTTGAATTATGCAAAAATGTAGAATAACCTTCAAACTATCTTTTCTAAAAGAAATCCCACATTTGAATACAAACAAAATAAAATACTGATGTTCATTAGATCTATACAATACGTTATAAAAAAAAGTTACCATTTTTCTGTTATTTCTTAATATTCACTGTCGCCATTAATCTTGTCCATCTTATAAAAGTTCAAAATCGTCAGTATAGGGTTGTGGAGATTTTTGAGTTTTAATTGAGATCATGAATCCATCATTACTAGACCACCATTGAAAACTTGGAAGCACTGGACGAACGTTTTGTTCTAGTAGTGCGATTCATAATCTCAATAAATAACTTAAAAACTAAGCATTTCAGATTTTACCTTCTATTTTAAAACATTATATTCTAGCACATTCAGTAAGAAGATTAAAGGATGTTTGTTTGTTGCTTGTTTTTCAACAGCTACTGTTTCGATCAATGAAATGTTTGTAACAAGTTCCAGTCAGTAAGAAAATAATTACCAAACATCTGTTAATATACTATTAACATAAAGTGTGAATGACTTTTCCAGTTATTTCAACTCGTCGAATGTAACTGGAGAGGGAACTAGTGGGGTGGGTGGAGAAGAAATGAGTTGTGATTTACAAAACTAGAGTTTTTGATTTACCACAAAAAAAGAATGTAGGTTGGGTTACTTTAGCATATATAGTTTAAATTTATCTATCTGCTTAACAAAATGTCCAGTAATTAATAGACGGTGAGGAAATATTTTATTTGGCAGACGAAACTGTTTAGCTGCATAGTAAGTGTTAAGAGTTTGTACAGTTATTGCACTTATCATAGACCCTCAGCCTGTCCCTACCCACTAAGCAAACTAACGCACTTAAACCTTATTGAATTAAAAGTACATAAAAGAACCAATGTACCTGGTTCCACAGATCTAAGGAGAGTGATAAACACGGATCAAAATGGTCACTTTCAGAAGTTTGACCTTTAGGTTATTTGTAAAATACCGATCTACCTCAGGATACTAAGCTTAGTGCTGATGTCAAAAACTAAACTGAAGAAATCTGAGATCTTTCACATTTTATTTAATATATTATTGTTGTTGATAAACATGAAATTTTATTTAAGAAGTTGTGTATATTAACGACTGAATAGTTTCCAAAATGAAATCATGTGTGAAATCTCTCGGTTAAATCACACTTGTTATTTCCTTTTTCTACTTAAGGAGATATCTTTGTTATAACTGTTCTCAGAAATTAACATTCACTTTTATATACTAATTGATCTTTATTCCCTTGATCCCTCACTGTTTATTTCACTAGAAACAATAAAACTAAGCCCTAAAAAAATAAAAATATTTTGAATGGGGACATTTCATTTAGCAAGTTATTTTTAAGGAAAAGACATTACGATTAATTACATATTGTTGTGTTTAACTAACAGCTTCAAATACATATAAAAAACGAACTGTTTCAAAGTTGAAATAGCTTTTTTTAGTTCCTCTGAGCAGCGGTAACTGTGCATAAACAGAAATGACCTGATTTATCTACTTACTGATTAAATGAGTCCCAAATAGGACGAAATGCATATCCTGGATACCACTGCTAACTACCATCTATCTCTGCTTATAATGATATATATTTTGTTCAAAGTATATTCAATGTTTAAACGAAATTCTCAGGTCAGTTACATCTATTTTTCAGCATTAGTAAAAATTACTGACTAATTTGCTCGACGTGTTTAATTAGCTTGATTTTTTTAATGCATTACACTTTACACTTGATAGGTAGATGATATTAATGGTGTTGGGGATGCATTGGTAGTTAAAGAACTAATTCGTAAGACCAGTCATTTTTCAATTTATTTAGTAGAACTTTAAGTTTCATGGAATTTCCCCGATTGATAAGTTGGAATAAGGCAATAAAAACTGTTATGTTTGGTACTTTTATCAGCTAAATCTCCCTAAACTATGGGCGTTTCGTTTTCAGTAACGGTGAACATGCTCGTTCACCTATTGGTTGAATGATGTTTCAAATAATGCATTTTTGAGAAAATCCTAAAGTCATCAGTAATTTTTTAAACAATTCTAATAAATGTTTTAGTATGATGGATTTTTAGATTGTAGTATCTTAACAGTTTAAATCATAAATTTGTCTTCGTTAGACCACTGTTGAAAACCTTCTCATCAGATCGCATCCAAGACCGCCGCTTAATGATCTGGAGCTATAGCAAAGGTCCTGGGTCCAATTGCCGGGTTTAGGGGCGTGGATTCACACCGATGAGGAGTCCAATACGAGGAAGAAACGGCCGTCCAATGCTTCCAGGTTCTCAATGGTGGTCTAACTAAGACCATTTCCTGATTTAATCTGTGCAAATGTTTGAATCAGTATTATATGTCTTCACTCTCGATTAGCTAAACCAGTTAAAATGAAGAAGGTTGTCTTTAGTCACTGGTCACGGTAGTCAGTGCTAATATGTTATAGGAACTTGTTCCAATGCAAATATCCTACACGTTGATTCTGATTAACTGACTAGGAACGTTTACCCTATGTATCAATTCATATATGGCAAAAAACCTACAGTCATAGATTTTGAAATTATGATGCTCATTTGTCAGTCGGTTAGTAAGCCCGAATAAAATTTCGTATCTTGTAAAATTACTAGTAAATTTAATCGGATACGTCGTTAATCAGTACTTTGTTGCGGAACTCTTCAGAATACAATTCAGTCATCATTGACTGATCATCTCTAATCATCTCAAAGTCTCATTTAACATGTTACTTATTAAAACACACCTTAAACCCATGTTTCATTGTTTTCTTAGTTTGACTTTTGTGTCCTCAAAAGACTAATTAGTTAGACGTATTCAAGGTTAATTATTTTACGAAGTCTTTTTCTTTAATATCAAACTGTTGTGTGATTTGTTTTTACAAAAAGAAAAAGAACAAAGAAAACATAAAAGTTTCCAACTCTTTCAAAACAGTTCAACATATAGAATACGCCCAAACAAATGAAAACTTTTGGATAGATGATATCTAGATACTTCTTTTTATATTACAAAAATGCTTAATAGAAGTTTGTGAACAGATGAATTGTCTTTTTAGAAATTTTACCATTTATGACATGCCATTATCATTTAATTCTTGTCCTGATCTGAAACTGGCGTTAAAATATGTTAGATACTCAGGATATACATCTTGACCTACAGTAAGAACATTGAAATATGTCTCATAACATTAATTTTAACAATGTTCAGTTGTTGAAATGTGAATTTCGATGGAATTGAGTAAACTCAAAGAGTAAACGATTTAATGTATAAAGCTCAGTATTGTGAAAAAAAGGATGTAGTTTAGGTCTTTGTAAAATTAGACATACAAACTATTTACTGTAACATTTTTAATTTTTTGAAGCTTTTAAAATTAATGAACCGCATAATTTGAAATACAAAGTAATGAATAAGTTTTGAAAAGTTAAAAGTGTCAGTATTTGGTAAAATGTCTTGGGTTTCATATCGCACAAACGAATAATAATATTTGGATGTCGGAATGGTGATGAATCACTGAAATATGTGATCCTTTAAATGGTCAGTAACGGAAGTATTATTTCTAAATATTTTCTTCAGGTACAGTCATTATTATCTACTTTTCTCGAGGTTCTATTTCTTGTTGATTTCTCGGACGCCTACTACTAACAGTGATAAATAACATATTTCGGTTAAGTCATGAGGTTCAGGGATATAATTACGAACACTATAACTTGTGTTTTATCTACTCATAATGATCAATCATAAAATTCTGTACACAGTCTCTAATAAATGGTACAATCTGAAACTGTTTACTGTCTTGAGTTTTACAACAATTGCATATTAACTAAGTTAATGACATGCCGCCAATTGAATATAGCCATCCGATGAATATTATTTTTCGATTGCCTCTTTATTTCTTAAGTAATTAATTACCGAAATTTTTTACATATGGACAAAACCGTAGATATTTTATTATGAAAGGGAAAAAAAAAGTCTCATAGTTCAGTTAGCAAGGACAAATAATTCCTGAGTATACAACTGAACGATTGATGATAGATATTTCAGTACCATCAAGAGCCGGAAATATGTATGGAACTTGGGTAAAATTCAAAAACGAATTTTATTAATGTAGTGTGCGCGGAAGTTTAGTAAAAAACAATCAAAACATTCATATATATGTAGCCCAAAACGCTAGTTTCATTAAAACGAACCAGCAGGTGGTTAGAAATTTACATTATATTGTTTGAAGACAAAAAACTAAAAGTAAACTCAAAACAAACAATAAAGCTGCGAAACATTTGTAGTTTTAGTACTGTCATCTAAGACAACTTTTATATCTCCTCACAAAGCAAATTGTGAAGAAGCGTACTGAGCAGAATTAAATTAATTCCATGGCAGTCAATTTCAGATGAGGAACTAATAAAAACCAGGAAGCACTGAGTTGTTGTTTTTCATTATAGGTAGTTCGTTAGCACTGGGTAGTTATATCTGTTCAATAGAGTTTGAGCACTGAGAATAAACCAAACGATTCACATTTAGAGTTTCAGTATTCACTTAGTTTCATCACTGAAATACTAGTTCACTTCAGACTACGTTAACTCCATACGTCAAGAGTTACCATTGGAACTTTTGAAAAAACACCTTTTATTCAATCAAACTGTGATAAAATTTAATTTCATACTGAATCATCTATCTGTTCAATCATCGCAGTGCATGTAAATAAGCTTAGTCAAATATAAAAATCGTGATGGTTCATAAAATGATAAATATTTAACCGAAGAACTGGAACTCTATGAATCCAATTCAAAGGTAGGAATTGTAAATAAATTGAAAAGAAACATCTCACGTGTTCACAAATGAGATGAATAAACTGAATTCTAATAGGTTAGATATTGGAAAGTATAACGAATAAACATGATAGTCAAGAAATAAACAAACCAGACTTTCAAGAACAACTCAAAAATGAAAATAATTAAAGATAAACAGTACATCATTTTTTATTTAACGCTCATTACAGAACTCGGGAAACAAATACTGACCACGTTTTTATATAATCATAATAAGAATGATGCCTAACCGAACATAAGAAGCTGAAAAAACAATAAAGCGATACAAAGCAAAGATGGATAGTGGCTAGCAGTGGTATCCAGTTTGATGCGCGTTTCGTCCTACTTGGGACTCGTCAGCTGGATGTACCTGCATCTCAGAGTTGATGTTCACTCTGGGACTCGAACCCAGTAACTTTCGCTTCTAACGTCATCGCATTATCTACTCAGATGAACATCAACTTTGAGATGCAGGTACATCCAGCTGACGAGTCTCAAATAGGACGAAACGCGCATCAAACTGGATTCCACTGCTAGCCACTATCCATCTTTGCTTACCATGCTTGTGAATTAAGGCTATATCGAGGCGATACGCACAGTGTGCACATATGGCAATTAGAGACTGACCCGTTGCAGTCCTAAACATCAATGGGAAGATTCAAACAAACAAAATACTAAGTGAATAAAGCGATACAACTAAAAGACCATTCTTGCATCACAAATGAAAAAAGAACTGGTTTTTTAGGTTATTGAAGCGTACAAGCTTACCGACAAGATCTTCAGCGGAAAAATGTGTTGGTCCAATATACGCAATTGTACCATGTTGTTTTGTTCTATTTAAAAAGACTCGATCACCAATAGTAAAATTTTTCATAATATGTGATGTACTGCTGAATTCAGATGATGTTGAATAATCACCAGTTGATGATGATGAAGATGGTGCATCGCATAGATTATTTGAATTTGTTTTACATGATGACGATGATGATAAATGACCATTACACAAATTTGAACTGAAACGAACTTTTGTTGCTGACATTGTATTCAATGAAGTACTATCAACTGTTGAAGTTATTGGATGATTAGATAAATTCAAATAGGTTTTATTCATTCTTCATGAGTACACCTTTCTTTTTGTTTATTTAAAAGTTTACACTAAATGATAAACAGAAATAAGATATAGAAAATAAGGATTCTTGTTAAGAATAAAATTTTTTTAAAAAAACAACTTTCTGATATTCAGTCAAATGAAAATAACTATGAATAAGGAGAAACAATCACAACAGGATAGAATGAATTTGATTTATGATATGGATTCACTTTGGTAAGTTACAATCTAGAATGGATACCATTCATTATATAAAAGTAAATAAGTGTAAATATTTATAGAAACATTTTTATTGGAATTTTTGTTGACACTAATAAAGAGTAATACAAAACAATAAATGCAGAACAATTGAATCATTTGTTGCACACTAAAACATATAGATATACTAAAAGAGAAGAAAACTATGAGGAGTAAAGAGAAAAGTTGATACAGTATGAAACATTAACGTCATAATTCATATAATGGAAGATCGATCAACTGAATACAGTTCAGTTATGTAACAAGATATAGGAATAACATATACAATTGAGAAAGTAAATGACATAAAGGATCTATCATAATAACGATTCTAAGAACCTTCTTATATATATATATATATATATATATATATATATATTACTTTACTTCCTTACGCCTGTTACCCCTCATGGAGGAACATAGGCCGCTCACCAGCATTCTCCATCCAACTCTGTCCTAGGCCTTCCTTTCCAGTTCTTTTCAGTTGTTATTCATCCTTTTCATATCTGCTTGTATTTCCCGGCGTGATGTGTTCTTTGGCCTTCCTATTTTCCACTTTCCTTCCGGATTCCATGTTAGGGATTGCCTTGTAATGCATATTGGTGATTTTCTTAATGTATGTCCTATTCACTTCCAACGTCTTTTCCTAATTTCCTCTTCAGCTGGAAGCTGGTTTGTCCTCTCCCATAGACGGCTGTTGTTGATAGTATCCGACCAGTGAATGTTGAGTATTTTGCGTAGACAGCTGTTTATAAATACTTATACATTCTTGACGATGGGTGTAGTAGTTCTCCACATTTCAGCTCCGTACAGTAGGACTGTCTTGACGTTCGTATTGAAGATTCTCACTTTGAATTTAGTTGACAGTTGTTTTGAGTTCCATGTGTTCTTCAACTGTAGAAATGCTGCCCTTGCTTTGCCAATCCTCGCCTTTACATCTGCATCCGATCCTCCTTGTTTATCAACGATGCTTTCCAGGCACGTAAATATATTATATATATACATATATATTGTTCTCACTAATATAATTCTCTACATCATTTTCAACGTTCATTAAAACGTTTTTGTAAATGTGATAAAAATTAAGTAGACATAGTCAATAAGTTATAAACAGTTAAAAATAATCCATGAATTAAATGAATTCATATTATTCTGTTCGAATTATTGATAATGGTTGACTGATATCCATAAAGAAGAATAATTGAATAAAAACAAGTACATAACACTGATTGTGACATCTAACGAATTCAAGTTAAAATAAGAAGTGAGAAACCGTTTATTATTAATATTTTAATGGATTCAATGAAATTCAGGATAAGAGCAGTAAACTAGTCGGCAAAGTATCAGACCAGTCTATAATTTTGAACGTACTGTTGGTGATTGTGGAAATAGATTTGTAACCAATTTGTATTGTAGTATCTCTCTAGTGCATTTTGTTTATTTAGAATCTCGCCATTTTAGAACTGTGAACTGCTATGTTTGAAAAGATTACGAGACCACCTAAATCGGAACGAAGACTCAGAGACACAATGACAAGATAAACTAACTATTACGATGCCTCTCAGACCCACTAACTAGAGGTAGAAGTCCTGGTTTAGAGAGAGGAAGCATATTCCATAAGCATCCAGAAGCACGAACAACAACAAGCACACACCTCAAGCGTGTATATATGGCATAAAAATGTCCTTGGGAAACGTCATAAAACAGCATATTAAAAGTGGAAACGAACCAATGACATTTAGGGTTCTTCCAAGTGGGGAAACAAGAAATTCAAATTTGCAAAATAAAATTACAAAATAAGACACTTACCGAATGGGTTTCTGGGATCTACCATCCTCAATAGAACATTCTGTTTATACTCAATGTTGAAAATTGAATAATAATATTTTTTCCTTTGTTCCTTCTGAAAGTACACCTTCCTTATCAGTTATTTTGCTTGTTTTCACCAACACTTCTGTTACTAGGTTACTACTGATATAAGCTTAATGGTAAGCAATAAAGAAAAAAACATCTGTGAAACTCCAAACCTATTGTCATCACAATTAAAAATATACACTTTGGCAGTGTTATAATTCTTATTACCTTCTTCTTATTATTATTATATTCCCATACATACTATCATTCCCATTACATTATTTTCTTTCCAATCTTACCCGGTACATGATACATTTATACTTTTAATGGTTTAGTAATATAATATTACCCTTACTGAAATATCGTCTCCAAAAGTTAAGTGGACAAATTTTTCTAGGTGATTAGTGAATTAGATTAGATTAAATACAATTTCAAATTATTTAATTAATTCACTAATAAAATTAAAATATTTCATTCTTTTAATAAATAATAATAATATTAATTAGGGAGATTCAAATCAATATGGATTGTGTTTGCGGTAAAAATAACTGCTGGCACTAACAAATTGTTTTTTTTATTTTTTTTATTGAAGTCAAAAGAAAAGTTGCTTATTTTGTTAAATAAAATAAAGCATTAATTGTTTCTTAAACAACTCTATACTAAATACTCTCTACTACTCAATTTGACTGTATAAAAAAAGGTTGTTTTCTATCAAAAAAACTTTGTTTAACGCTTATTAATGATGGTCTTGTCAAATGTATGAAGATAGGCAAATTATCTAGTCATTATATGCAAAGCAAGTCTGTTCAGTTACTATATAAGGAAAGAAGCCTACGTTTATTGATCAGATTAAAAAACAAACTTGAACATTTCAAACCCTTTTTATATTTATCTTGATGATGTAGTATATGAGCTACCGAAAGTGAGAAGAACAACGATATAGTTTTTCCTGATAAACAGGGAATATTTTCAAGATATACTGAATGAATTCTCTCCTGAATAGGATGGGAGTATAAGTTACTCTTATTTAACTTATTCAGAGATTATAACTTATATTTTTATAATATGTAATACTTCTGTAATGAAATGAAATGAAGATTCTTAATAGAAGAAACTTTGTTCAAAGAATTAAGGTGGAATCAAGTTATAAGTTGAAAAGACTTAAATGATTATTGAAAATCGAAAAATGCTGTTGAAATATACAAAAAATTATATCAAATTTAAAACACTATTATTTGAAAATAGTTTTGTCAATGAAGAAAAAGTGAAAACCACAAAGCCTTAAAGCACAGTCTCCTTCTAGTTGCTTGAATTCGATCATCCCTATTTTATTGCAAACACGTTTACTACTTAATTCAGTAGATCAAAATATATGATGATTGACACTTGTAATAAGTTTTGATCAATCAATGTTACTCTTATAGTAATTTAAACTAAAATCTAGAATCATTATTTGATTGTTACCATTACTTTTGCAGTCAATAATGTTTTTGGAACAGAAATCAATAGCGTATACACATAGCTCAGTTGCGTTACCGGCATTTATACATATAAATTTATTGTATATTTTTATTGTATACTTTTATTAATACAAAACAGAAACATTTTACCTGAATGATTCTATTATCACACTTAAAAGTACAATTTTATTTTAAATATCATTTAGGAAAACAAACAAAACAATTTGCTTTATAGTCCGATTACATGGCAACTTTAAATTACAAGGATCAAAACTTATTATACGAATGAAATTAGAATAAACAAATTATCTAATATTAGATTAAAATAACAACTGTGAAATTCCATTGCCTGACCGAAATCGATATCATTGAGTCAACTTTACCCGTAAGCGATGAACCTTCAGGAAATTTGTTTTTTCTTTAAACAATAAATATTAGGGAAAATATATACCGTTATAACGAATTCCTGTTATATCTTGTGGCTGAGTGGATGCCCAGTTAATGTATGACGTGCTAAAACCGCCAATCAGAGAGCAGCGAATGATCAATTGGAACAGTGATACACGAAAACCGTACGAGTAGTCTAGAGTACGTATCGGTCCTGCTTTCTGCCTAGCCCAGCCAGTTAAGTTTAGAAAACCAATAACACCCTCTGCGGTATGAATCATTGTATTTCAAACATACTGAGTTTATATACCAAACAGACTGACCACATCGTACCAATAAAATAGGAAATAAAATAGGAATCAGCCAAATGCGGCTGTGAATAAGGGGAACAGTAATCAATAGACTGGGGATAACTCAAGAATGGTAAATCGTATAATAATAGTCTATAGGTCAAAATAAAGCTTATAATAAAGGTAATATGGATATGAATAGCTTAGTTATTTCGCAATTAAACGATAAAAAATATGTGCATAATATTGGTCCATAAATAGATCCCAAAGTTACCATTCATTATTGTTATCGGGATATAACAATTCCTTAATATAATTTTATTAAAAAATGAAATTCAATTTGAATGATCAGATTTTATTTCTATTATTTCATCGATAAATAAAAGTATTTTCTCAAATAAATAACGAAAACTAGACTTTATAACTAAATATTGAAAGGGAACAAAATTTGAACTGAAGATAATCTACTAAAATATAAGTTTGTTGAATAGATTTAGGTGATCAGTATGTAATGAAAATTCAGTAGATATTACCCTTTTTAATATGAAGTGTTAAAGAATTAATCCTTATGTAGAGTAGGTAATCAATAGTTGATCTTATTAATTGAAAGCTTAAAATTGTGTTTCACCAGAATAACAAAAAGAAGCTTCTTTAAATGAATTTAGTTGACGGAGCTACAATCACTCATAACATAGAAGAAATAGAAAGTTATTTATTTTAAGATAGTCTGTAGAATCCTGAGAGAACCTACACTCGTACAAAAATCAAGGAATGAGGATGGGAGGCGGCACCTCTGAACTGTATGATTGTAGTATTGCATTGCTAGTGGAAGACGACTGCGATGTAGCTCAGATATTCTCAGACTAATTTCGCTATGTATATGCCGTAAATATGCTGTTCTTTCAAGTACAAAAAGATGCCTCAATCAAACTCTGAATATTATGACTATTAAAAAATTCCATATCTCAGGTCGGTTAAATGAACTAGCTATGAGTGGATCTATAGGACTCGATCAAAGGCATTCTAGATTACTAAAGGAACTCGCAAACTTTATAGTGAATCCCTTGAGCATATATTTTAATCTGTCCGTAACCCAAGGTAGGTCATCAGGGAAATGAAAGAACTTTATAGTAAATCCTATCTTCAAACGGGTATACATATAAACTAGATAATTATCAGGCCTCATGTTTAACCAGCATGGTCGTTAATATTCAAGAAAAGATTATTTGCAAGCAGGTATTTATGTATCTGAATGTAAATCTGATTCTCTACAAAAATCAAGACAGTTTTAGAACAAGTTATTCATGTCTCACAGACTTATTAATAGCTCAAGTATTGCATACAAGCAGCCAGACTCTATCTAAAAAGGACAGTGAGTTGTTCGAAGGTCAAAAAATTACAACTAAGTTGATTGCCTGAGTCTCTAAGCTACTGTATGACGCGAGAATGGCCAAACTATACCTAGTCCCATTATCATACTGAAGGACTAAATATGACTTAGTTGCAGTTTTTAGATTACTTAGTAATAATTTTTCGCCAAATATGCCTTCATTTTTCTTGTCTTTCAAAACAGAACTTATGAAGACACTTCAAAAATGTTCATAAGCCCAGAATTTATTACTTTTTAGCTGACTACCAACTTTCCCGTCGAATGATCAACGAGCGGAACTTATTACTTCAAAACATGGTTGAAGCTCCATCTGTCGATAGTTTCAAAATAAAATTGGGTTAACATAGTGGCCTCCATCGCTATGACCAACACAAGTCACTAGCCTCCTCTCCTTCCCAAAATGAAGCTGAAAAGCGGTTACCTGATTGTGGTGGTAACGTTTTTTTTAATAAAAGGAGTGACGATTTAAAAATACTATTTTAAATTTAATATCACCCACAAATGTTTCAATTTCTAGATGATGTACTGATTTGTTTGTAAACTAGACTATAATTTATTTTCAATTCAATATGTAAATACTTATGCTACGCATTATTTACTACCCAGTCGTTTTGATAAACAATGAATTAAGAAAATGTGCTCATGTTAACCAGCTGAGCTAATTATTTATTACTTGTCGGGGACAAACTAGCCTTTCTCAATATATTACAGTTTAACAATCAAAATTTTGACAACTACTACAGAAAGTAAAAACTATCCAAAAGAACAAGTAGAAATAAAGTGATTTTCAAAGGTAATAAACTTTATACAACTTAGAACTTATTTGATGATAACAAAGGGAAGTGATTCGTGATATTTATTGTTTTATTTATCTTGAATTAATCATTAGTTAACTGACCGATAACTCTTCGTCATCATACTAGTCTTTTTGTGTTAAGTATTTAAAAAAGATGCTAAAGTAGAGACATGATGTCTAGTTAATAATAAATGTCAATCGGGACCATACTTAACAGTTACAAAAATGGATCATATCACTTGCGAAAATTATACTTGAGATAATCTAAACGATTGAATTTTAAATAATTCTAACGTTTCATCCAGCAGTTTTGTCTGGATTTTTTCAAAGTAATTCAACTTACTTAATAGCCTAACTGTGAGTGAAAACTAAAGTTACTAACGAATTTATTAAAGTAGACATTGTTGCTAACATTATTTTCTAACATAGGAATACTTGAGTAATAAATATAAGTATGAATAGACCAGTTTTCTTAAAGTGAACTAAAGGAAATATCATATTTAGAAGATATTTATATAATAGAATGAAGGCTTGTGGAAATTGTAGTAATATTTAATAGTTGAATTCATGAGTCGATCTATTCTAGACCACCATTGAAAACCTAGAAGCACTAGACTGCCGTTTCGTCCTAGTATGGGACTACTCAGCAGTGCACATCCACGACCCCACATGTGGGACTCGAACCCAGGACCTCCCGTCTAGCACGCGAATGTCTAACCTCTAGATATTGACACCGTTAGATGCCGGCTCGATGGTCTAAACGTTAGGCGTTCGCATGCGAGACTGAAGGTCCTGTGCTTGAGTCCAGTGTGAGGGATCGAGGATGCGCACTGCTAAGGAGTCCTATGCTCGGACGAAATGGTAATCTAGTGCTTCCAGGTTTTCAGTGGATTCAGCTATTAAAAATTTATATAATGGTTAAATTGCACTTTTTCTAAAAATAACTTGTTCTTTCTTCATTTCACAGTTAAATTCAAATATTTACTATAAGCAGCTTTTTATAAACAGGGCTAAGAACAGAAATTCGAACAAATCAGAAAGCATACACCATGTTTAACCTAATACTGTTTTGAAAAATTCTTCATGTTAATTTTCGTTCAATAAATTTCTTCAAACAATTATTTTTTATAATTTAGTTTGTAATGGTTTGGAGTGTCTAGTTGTTGAAATTTGGACTGAGATCTGATCATTCAAGTTGGTATGTATGCATTCTGCGAAGACTTTCATTATGTTAATAAGTTATACGAAATAAATGTGGTGTATATAAACTCTTGGATGAAATTACGAGTCTTGAATAGGACGAGAAGAGCGTCCTCGATTCTACTGCCAGCTGTATTCCATCTATTCTATATAGTTTTTCTTTTAGTTTAAATTCTTGTATTTTTGTAATAGACACTAATAAATTTATACTAAAGAATAGATAGTTCATAGTTCTATAGCATTATTTGTTCACCATTCATTGAAAGAAAATCACATAGAATTAATGGTTTAATGGTTGGAAAAAAAATCCAACTTGAAGTGTTCACATAGGTGACAGGTTCTCGGTATTGATTCAGAGTAGGCATACATAAATGTTCACGAGTATGTTTATTATGAGAATAATGCAAACAGCTGTTAATACTAAATTTATTATTGTTTCAACTAATATCAATATAGTGGATACTGTGGAATTTATTAAGCAAAATAAATATTAAAATTTTCAGGTTTCATTAAGAATAAAGAATGAATAGTTGTTTCAGGTTTTACGTGTTATTCGAGTTCAATCATAAGTTTCTTTTTATAGGACTGAAATCACTAGTCTTTTGTTACATAAAGTTCTTTGGATATATTTCTGGATATAATACTAAATATTTCGTATCGATCATCACTAAAACTCTGAAAATATTTTTCTATCATTTTTGACGAATTAACTTGGTTTTTTAACATTCGTACACGTCTCTGGACTCCTGCTATCGTACCAACCCGAGACTGAATTGTTTAAAAAGTCAAAGCATCATAACTATCATCGCTACAAATGATGATATCATTTTGAGAAGCTTATTCTTGATTTCTAACGGTGAAGACAAATTTATTAACACTAGTTCAAACACAAACAACTAATTTCTAATTTTATTTGGTGTAAATACTGATGGTATAATTTTTGATTATTTCACAGTGCGTTCATTCAATTATATTGGTATTGTTATACTTTAAAAGAGAAATTTTTAAGTAGCATAATAATGATGTTTTATTAATGTATGACAGCTGTCGGTTGACAAGTGAAAAATTCTCAAAACAAAAGAAATCATGTGACTACTTAAATATGTAATGAAGCTTATTTTATGAAAGTTTTCTGTTCTTAGTTTACCAACTTATCTTTTTCTAAGTTGAAATATTAGTTTAAGAAAACCGATAATTGTTTTATGCTTGTCATAACGGAAATTATTAACTTCGGAAAGATCGGTCAAATATGTGATGGAGTCCTATTGATTCACTGTGGCATCATATAATCCACATGACTTCATATGACATCATTTTAAGGCCAACTTATGGGTGAGAAATGTTGGAATATGCAAGTCGAGATTTGGTGTACATATTTTGATGGACAGATTTATGAATAAGGTCGATTTATGTTTCCCGATAAAATATTACAGGAAACTGTTAAAAACGAAGAGTTCAGTGACAATAAAGTTTGAAATTAGAGGTAGTACATTGAAGTCCCAATGTCAACATTAACACTGAGATACAGATATATCCAACTGACGACTCCAAAATAAGTTTTTAAAAAACACTCTCCATGGATTCCATCACTAGCCATTATCAGACTTTAATTAAACCTTTAATTTGGTTAAACATTTATATGTGGCCTCCTTTAAAATCGTCTTTTACCAGAATTCAAGCTTTCACAATCAACGGGGACTCAATAAAATCACCAATACTTGTCTGTTAAAGTGAGATAAGTTAAGTCAGTAGTTACAGAACAGTTGATATCATTTTCTTATATCTATTATTAGCTATCTATTATTAGCTATTATATCTACTATTATCTATTATTATATCTATTATTATCTATTATTATAGCTATTATTAGCTATTATTAGCTATCTATTATTAGCTATAATTAGCTTTTAGTGCAAAACTATCTATCAGACAGCATTTTAAAGTAAGATAGAAATTCACTGAAAAATACTTATTACTGGTTAAGATATACACTGAATTATAAGTGTGTGATGGAGTGAAGAAATTAACTAAGATTAAATAAATCAAATTAAAAGTCATTTAGTTACTATGTTGTTGAGAAGCGGATGATGTATTTGATAAGGAATATATACTCATATTTATGCTAAGTATAATATCGGTTTCAAAGTTCCAACGTAGTCTACATAGAAACATTTTGAAAATTTTGTCCTCGATTGTTTTCGGTTTGCGAATAAAATGTCGAGTAGTGGTGAGTTTTTTGAGTCGTGTTTCGTTTAAATCAGTGACTCACATTGATTACTTTATATTGAACTTTATAAGTCAGGAAACCAATACTTTGACACAATAGAAGGTTAATAAGTACAGCATAACAAAGATTATTGTTAATTTCTAATATTGGAAAGTAAAAATAAAATCAATTCAGTCACTTTTCTATCCGACAATTACTTTTTATGTGGTGAATGTGCAAACACTTATTTTCACAAGTCGAAATTAGTCAAAAGTTTCGGATTTCGGGTCGGGGTCAAATTGAGATGTGATCCTTTGTGATTTACAGCCATTCAGCAGCCTGTATTTGCGACAGAGTATATTTAACTGACTCATGAATTCGTGAAGAGGTATTTCGACGCATCCTCTAATAGTAAAATAAAAACTGACGGGATCCAGGAAGCAATGAACAGCTAATTTGAGCATAGATCAGTCGGTACCAACTTAATAGCTGAGTGATATCACAGTACCCTCGAGCCCTGAAGGCCGTCAATGCACAGTTTTGAAAAGCCCTAAAACCCAGAAATAGGTGGACGAATTATCCGATTTAGTTTCCAATATCTCTACCAGTCAAATCAGTTCACAGTGAAAGAAGATACATTTAATTTTGATAGATCACCGCAAATCAAGTAACCAAAAAAAAGATTACGTTATTTTACGTCTGCAGATCATTTACATTGTTTGAATAGCTTATTTTGGTCAAACTTCTCTACAATTGGTTTCAAAACACATTACCATATTAATTTGAAAACCTCAATTCATTAGTATTTCAGTGACATCTAGTAACTGATTCGGAATTTGATAGAGACGTTTATTTGGACTGTAAATGTGTACTAGCTCGATTCACAGTTAGTTTTATTCATAGAGGTAACAAAAATCAAATTGTGTATGGTGACGACCAATTGATGTCGTCTGTGAAACTCTTTGCTTCAGATTCGGTTTATATTCAGTAGTCGAGAAGTACTGCCAAAGAGCACTACAAAACGACTCAAGAACCGTTTTAGGATTTATATTTCTAGCGTTCCTTCATTGGCTATCAGTTTTTGATGACAACTAACATTGTCATGTATCCATCTTAGTCGTTAGTTATTTTTATTTAATAGACTCGATATTCAGAAAGAAAACTATGAACAGTTTATTTCATTAAGTCAGAAGTGAACACTCGGATGTAACCCTATAGTATAGTTGATTAATTAGGAAAACTGAATTGTTTAAAGGTTCTGGAGAATAGTTTCTTCTAGGGGTTCAGGAGTACTCTGACTCTCAAGAATCGATCCTCAAAAATTTATTTCCAAAGCATTTAAGAATTCTGGACAGTCGTTTAGAATGTTTATCCTTGGCATCTAGTTCTCTGATATTGGTCAGCAGTATAAGCCATCTGTAGGTTACTAAATGTGTCAGAACTACTTGTTGTAATGCTAGCTTTTTAACCCCGATTTTGTCTCCAGTTTTTGAATGTCATAAGTTTTGAAAATTTAGAGGTCACTATTTTGACCTCTCATAACTGTCAAAACACCAATAAATGATTGACTTAAATTGAGAAGTTTGTATAATATAGCTAGAAAATCTCTGAGAATAGGAAGATTCAAGTAAAAGTTTAGCTTTACTACATGAATTTTTGTCGGCTATACCTATTCTCTGACTTTTTAATATTATAACCTCTAATTCAATTTGCAAGCACAAGATAAACCAGCGATTGTGTTAGAAGTAGTATAGGTATCTTTGCTCAGAGCTACTTCTGTGGAGAAACTAAAAAGGTTCTTTTTCAATCAGAAAATTTGGATTAAGAAGATTCGTAATTCCTCGCAGGATCAACCCCAGATTCTATCCGTTTTCACTGAAAGCACGCAGTTTCTAAGTCCTTTTTAAAAAACATAACGGTCTTGGTTATCAAACTCCATTTGGTTTGCGACACAACAGGACTTCAAACTGTTCTCAATGTTGAATATATACTCTAACTTCCAGTTTCCTGAATAATAGCCTTCTTAAAGTCGCTAAACCACACGCACTCGATGAGACTATCTATGAACATTCAGCTTTCATACCATATACCTTTTTGCAAACCTATTTCACTTTTTAAGCAAATAGCTTTTAGTTGTGGTTTCAAGGAAGTTCTTCAGTTATTTATTACGTTTTCTAAAACTGTAATAGCGTGACACAGACTTAGTTTCTAGTGTATTATGTGAAACTCATACCTTTTAATACCTAATCGGTTCAGAAATACTTCATATGGAAAAATAAATAAAATATTTTTATAGGTCATTTTACTATAAAGTAGTGAAAAGAGCCCAATGAGTTTTAATCAAACAAGATTTTGGCAGAACTAAATCGCTCCTAAATATTATTGCCCTAACTAACTTCTCACTCAATCAAAACGTTTCTTCACTCTAGAAGGATGAGGATCAGCAACATAAGCCGTCGAGAAAATTGTGAAGTAGTTTACAATGGGCAAATATCAACTGCTATAAATAGATTACACAATCAAGCGATGTCGAATAACGTTCTTCTGGCTTTACTTTAGTGCTTTGGGACATTTTCACATACCTTGCATAAGTTTTTAACATGTTTTTTGATGCTTTATAAACCCTATCATTGACAAAGATCTGATCTCAACAAAAAGAAATTTTCGGAGAAACTTCCATAATCACCATTGAAAGTGGTCCCGCATAAGAATTTATTAATGTTGTCTAGAGATACTGAAGCGAGTGTTATTTAATAAAATCAGAATGAAAATTTGAAAGTAAAGAGTACTCTCAGTAAACTTAGATTAACAATAGAAATTTCAGGTGGTGTATCTTAAACAGAATGCGCAAAATAAGTTACTTTTCATACGTTTCATGGAGTTAATGCCACGAATGGAGACGTAAGTTCAACAGTCTTGTACTTCAGAGACTACTCATAATCTCACGTGACAAAACTAGGCGAAATTTATTTGGTTGCACAGGGATGACTAACCACTAAATGTATATAATAAGTATTCTAAATGAGTATTTGGTTCTTTAAATCAAGAAAAACGGTTCACAGAGTCGAAAATCTTTTATTACCTTCGGCCATATTTTACAAGTATTGTCAAACGTTTTGTTATAGATGTCTTAAATTCTCACGGTAATGACGGGTGAAGTTATTCATAAGTATGATGAACTATTGAAACTGAGTAAATCATCACTTTTGCAAATGGAAATTGAATTTAAAATTTGTTTCAAATATCATTTTGATAGATTTATGAAGTTACACCTTTATACAAAACACAGCTACCAATTGCACCAAACTTCAATACAATAAAAATATTTCAACGTTTTGGGAGGAACTTACGCTATGTGCAAAAAGTTATACTACATAAATTTGTAAGCCGTAGACCCAGAGCCACATTAAAAAAGGGTTTCGCATATGTATGACGCCAAGCGGTTTCTCCGGTTCAACCAGAGCAAACGAAAAACCTAAGTGCACACAACACACTTGATCAAAATATTGATAATCGGTTTCTGTATACTAATAACTCATCCATTTGATTGTACGTATGTCAATCATATTTCAAAGATTGATTTGCTAGAAAAATCTCACTTCGCACTTAGATGGTAACACAATAACTTTCTCCACTGAACAGGGGCAATGCTAAATAAGAATTAACAACAAAATACACATCACTTTCAGCAACAATGTGATAATATACTAGTGGAAAACAAAATCATAGTTCTATTTTCCGAAAATGATGTTATTCAAACTAGGAGATTGAAGAGTCCATCGTTTAAAATAGTAATCTCTCATTGTAACTATGATGAGCCTGTCCATGAAAAGCTCAGGAGACTACAATAATGCTATTCTAGGCCTAAATGAAGACCTAAATCTCAATTTTATACACTAAATCGAATATATAGTGAGGTACTATACCCATAATACTTTACTTGAGACTACTGTGTCTTAGAAATAATACATTCCCGCAAAGACGTCACTGAGATATATATGATATATCAACTTAAAAAGTATGAAAGTTCTAAAATAGTAGTCGGACATACCACACCTAAACCAATATTATATTGGTACTTAACCTTCAAAAGTTAATATATTAAAGTCTTGATGTGATTAAACAAAAAGGTTTGCTACATTTCCATGTTATTTTATTTGTTTGAATTAATCATAAAAACAAACACGTGATCCCGTTGTAACGTTTTTCAGCACTCAACAGTTTATTTTATCAAGTCATTAGTATTCATGGGTGACGAACAGGAATTCTTTTTTCTTCTTGTTCGTCAAAGAATATGACATTATGTAGTTGTGATTTTTGTATGAACTGATGACTCTTTTGTACTTGATGACTAACCGATTTAGAAATTCAATACGTTTGTTCGTGCTCGCTTAACTCTTCTTGATCTAAATTGCATTATTTCTGGGATCCCTAGTTCGTACAATAACTCAAATACTTCTGATTATCACATTGGCATCACGATGGAGCCTGAGATTGAACGGTCGAACATACATTTGGATTCTTGTGCTTCTGAGAATTACATGGAAAGGTTCGGAATCTAGGCTATGACTAACGAAGATGTTGAGGATGTTAGTATTGTGTCTCATTCCCTTACACTCATCCGAAAAGAAGCATACAGCTTAATAAAGACTTTGGCATTTCCAGACAAACCAATCTGACTTCCTAATGCAGCTCTCAAGCAACTACTACTGGACCATGTAAAGTATACAGATTTCGAATGCGGTAAAGGGGAAAAATTCAATGAAATGATTCGCCAGGACATCAGGAATTCCACTACTTTACCACGTCGTCCCAGTCCAATGCGTAATCAAGGTCATTCAGATAACAATTCACTAAATTGAGAAACATTTCATGATGATAAGCACAAGCTTGGTAAATTCTTGCTCTATGGCAAGTTCAACCCATTTAATTCATGTGTATTTTGTAATTCTGAATGCTTTAAATGTGGTAAAATTGTACACATTCAGTCAGTTTGTAATATCATCGTTCATTTCGCTGAAACTAATGCTAAAATTTGTGATTGTGATCCTAATAAGATGGATGTTTCTAATGACCACTTATGTTTATCCAAGACTCCAATAAGCGGTTTAACGTCACATAGCAGTCCAGAGTTGAATGAAACCCAGAATTATTGTGAGACAAAAGTTTCCAACCTACCAACCTGTTATCGGATTTCTCATTTTATTGTACCAGATGTGGTTTGTCATAATAATTCACATATTTTTGATGAAATCTCTAACAAATTTGAGTATAATATGTTGAGTGAGTCAAATTATGATCAAAAACCTGATTCAGTTTTGGCAGATGCTGATTTTTCTGATGATCCATTATTCTCTAATGAAACTCTTAAAAAATTTGAGGGAAATATTTCAGAAAAATCAAATTCTGATATCATATCAAGTGTCAGTGGTCCTCAAAATGAATTTATCTCTAGTGATATTACTAATGAATATGACAAATATGTTCCGAATGAGTGGAATTCTAGTCACATTTCTGATGTTATTGCATCAGATGTTGGATATTCCCACGGATGACTTATGTTGAGTAGAATCCCTAGTCAGTGGTATGATGTGGTGTCTACTTCAATATCTAGGATCCTTGATGCGGTTCTTATAGCTACTTGGGTTAGTCAGTCCTCACTTTTTAACGCCAGAGTGTCCCAGAACAATCGTTGGGTAATGACAGTTTTACCAAACACCCATTTCTGAGCCTAGCTAGAAGCAACTGATGCTGCAAAGTTTGTACAGTGGGACCCACTAGTGGTATTGGTCCTAACTATCATCCTCAAAGTTAAACATGAGATAACTGGGAAAATAAACTTTAGCGTATAACCCTAACAGAAGGTAAGTAATGGTGAACACGGGAACATTAATTTGAAACTCAATTCATCAAGTGGCACGGCTTAGCCTTGCAGGAGTGGTCATTCTGTGTAACAACTCTTTTATTCAATCTCCAGGCTAAATGTGTTTTCCACCATATATTGGCGATGATTATGACAGGACGAGTCAGTGTAGACAATGATGTGACTTCCACGTAAAATCTTGTGGATTAGGTAGCCACATTACGATGAATCTGCAATTTTAAGAATAGGTATATTATTAGAGCAGTACTAACAACTAATGTAGACCGTGATTCAACAGATGTCCCTGTCAGATGAGGAACGTAAAAGTGTCTATGACTTAGCCAACACGAGTTCAGACAGTCGAAATAAAGAAAATCAGCACAGCCATGGCCAAAATATATGTCTGGGCAAAAGAAAACTACAACAATCAGAGGATTCGTACATGGACAATGATAACATCATACTGTCGGTCGAAAAATAAGCGTTAGACACAGAAACAAAGGGACTTCAACATTAACTTAAGTTTTAAGTAGTAGATAGAGATTTTCACTTAAAGAAACGAATCACGTAAAGGCTTATCCAAAGAAATGCAGCAAGAAAATTTTTAGACTGCCTGTGGTCATTTCATCGACTGGTTTTATACGGCAGCAACTAACTGTAGGTTTGTGGGATCAAGAGACCTGGCTATAAAACCTTGTGTTAAAGGAGTGACAGTGTTTAAACTATTGTTTTTTTTACTATCCCTGTCGAAATCTGATTCTTCGAGAACATTATATCCATCCGATATTCCTGGAAATGGTTAACAGTGTGCATGTCGTTTCATAGCTTTTGGTTGGAACATAGTGTCTGTGATAATATTCAGAAGACGTACTCGTGCTATCTCTTATTATTATTTCCGGATGCAGACAACTTGAAATTGGTTGGATCCGAAACTTTTTGATCAAGTCATAAATATAAATGTACACTATTACCTTAACAAATATGACCTTTTAGTTATTTAAACAATAAATGACCCAAAATATCAAATCTAAGTTACAATAGGTAGTAAATTGATAAGGAACATGAAACAATTATCAATCACAAAAATAAACGTATCTGTGAATACAGGAATATTATTCTAACCTTTCTGGGTAGATCAAGTTCAGTTTGTCTGACTGATAATATTTAGTTTCTAAGGTTCCAAAAGGAAATTATTGAGTACTTTAGGCTTAATTCCTCGTCACGACTATCGTGGCTAGTACCACGTCAGGCCCACATAGGTTATTTTGGCTCCTGAACAGACCAATTTATTCATTCTTTTCAAGCTTCATTCCGACCTTGTCACTTATTTGTTTATTAACCCTGACTGTTTTTAAGTGATCGTATGTGTGTCAATTGATTACCCTACTCTTCACGTCCCTGTATCTTATTTTCGACCTGAACATAAATATTTGGTCAGGCTTGACCGAAACGAGTTGACCAATTCTCCTTCTTCACTGCGCGTCATTTCGTCTCGCTTTGTTCTCTCCTCTTTGCTTCGTTTTTCTGACTGTCTGTCCAGATAAGTGAGTGTACGAAATATACGTATTCAAACTTCATTCTTGTATCTAACCTATTTCGTTATTTACTAACGTGATTTAAGTTGATAATTATGTACGACCAGATGTGGGATGTATATTTCTATGGCAATCATCATACGATTTAACTGGAGTCAAAAATATGGTCTCAAAACTACAGAGAATGTCTGCATTTCGCGAATCACGCATCAAATCACAGTCAAAAAATGAACAGTTTCTGTTCGTTCAAGTAACTCATTAAAAAGGTAGGAACGAATTATTTTGGCAATCATCGTAACCAAAGTTTTAAGTAAAATAATGTTGAAGTAGTTCGAGAATTTCATAGAAATTTAATAAAAACGCTAGAAAAACTGAAACTAAAATAAAAAAGTGAAAGTTGGCCCATCTAATGTCTGAATGTCAACAGATTGTACAGCTAAATGGACCAAAAAGAATAACTTCACGTCGAAAAGTAAAGCAACAAGTTACATATCAAAAATGTACGTAGTGAGATATTCATGCCTATTCACAAAGTGCTTCTTAAAAGGATCTTGCAGTTATTATTGTTAATTTCCTGGAACCATATAATAATGCTTGCTGCCAAGGAACTACTATTGTATAGAAGTGATTGAAATCTCCTCTAAATGCTGGACTGGTGGGCAAACCGTTTGAACCGAATGGTGTTTTTTACCCATCGCTTTTAAGGATAACACGGAAGTTCTGTGTTTGGCAAGGTCGTTGTCTGGAACACCTTTGTAACAGAGGATCCATACCCGGTTAAACCAACAATTAGGAATGCATGGGTTCGACGACATATCTGGAAGATGGTCAACGTATGGAGAAATATGTTATATAATATGACTAATTAGTGGTAGAGGTGCGCAGTACTATGCACGCAGCCGTGATCTAGTGTGTATGCTTGCACGAACGCTCAAATTCAGGGGCGTTTCCAGTAAATTTAATGATGTCAGCATCAGTGTCAAAAACTCGCAGAACTATTTATTATGGGGATTTATTTGCCACTGCAAGTGGATTACTAAGTCCGGCTGAGAATGATGTGAACTCATTGACGTGCCTTACGATCTTAAAAGTGTAGGGAAACCATTCACAACATATACAGACCGGAAGCTCATAGTTGGTCAGGGATGTTTATCTGAGGTTTGTGCTATGTAAAATCTTTCCTTGATTGCTCCAGAATGCAGTCCAATCTACTTAAAGTATTCCGTCAACATTTTGGCAGCGTCGTGGGTTTTCTTCCAAAATATAAACAGAATCTCTCTCCTTTTACTCTACGAAAACTAAATGATGTCATATGTATAAAAAGGCAACCCAGGAGATCAGTCTTTTGTCTCACGGTTAAGACTTATAATTTGCTTTTCGCAACATAAAATTTTTATCTGATATAATATTTTTGATTTCTCCTGGACATGACATACCATAACCCACACTACTAATACAATGAACATCAAAAGGGAGGGTTCCATCGAATCACTCCTATCCTTTCCGTGTTATCTTGGAATTTGCATACACTATATGAAGGTTAACGAAGTGCACACTAAATTTTGGGCTACGACATCTAGTATCTTACGACGGATCATACTGAGTCACACACTCCGCGTATTACTAGTGATTTTCCGAACATCCTAATAGGGAAGTCGTCATTAGGGAAAATGATAGTGTCATTTGTGGGGAGGTACAATCAGTCATACAGGCATTAGAAATTCAGTTATATATTTCTTTTTTACCAAGAGATATGACCAAAACGCGACTTGAATCCATCAGTTCAATTTTATTGGCAAATGTAATAGTGGTTGTACTATTAGTTCTAAATATTTATCGTCATACCTTTGGAATATACATTTAGTTGCCTGTCTGTAAGTCTCTTTCTGTCATCGCTTGGAACAATCAGTACTTGAGATACTTTGATTACATGACACTTTGGATATATTTCAGCATGCTACATTTTGATAACTATCTGATACCGTTCTGGATTACTACAATCGTATTATGGTTGTTACTATTCTAGTACCAGTGTTATTTCTAGTACGAGGACAGAAAGATCTAATCCTGGCTTCAATTGAATTCCGTTACCGCTTCAGTCCGGTTCAGTGTATGTTCATCGCCATTCCTCTTTGATTTCATTCGTTATTAGTGTGCACGTCAGTTGGTCATATTATTTTGTTATGAATTTAGTTATACTGCTGTTAGATGCATCAGTCAATCCCCTCGTCATGGGACACGGAAATAGACAATGCGAACTCAACAAATGGACCATCTGGATCTTACCAAAGAAAAAATGAATCAAAGAAGGTGTTTCGAAATTTAATACTATGTTAGGACCACAGTAGAAAACACCTCAGATTTACTACGAAAGTAAAACAAGATAACAAAGCCAAATACTCATTGTACGTGAAGAAAACATTTAATAAACTTCATTCACTCAATAATCAGTTAGATACAGTCGCGACCAAACTGTTTGTAGCGTTTTTTAGTGTGGACTTACGAGGTAACTTAAAGTTACCATGTTGGTGCCCTCACTGTCCATTAAAGTAAGGAAAAAGTTCAGTGACATTCAAAAATAAGGTGAGATATCAAGAATTACAAAACACACAAGTAGGGTTTGCCAATCGGTGTTGTTCTGGACTGAATATAAAAGTTTGTGTGGTAACCTCATATGTTATTTTCTAAGTAGTCCACACAACACTACTGAGTTGACCTTACAGGATGGTCCCTATGATTATCCAGGAGGGAATCTTCACGGAGTTACCAATTAACGGCTAAAGATCAAGGTGAAATCCTCTTTCCCATACCACGAATGTTTTCTCTCCACGCAACTGTAGTCTCGTCATTAGACTTTTGATATGTAGCTATATATCTGAGGAGTTCCACTGACTGCTCTTCACCAGCTTGCTGAGTAGATGACTACATGACTACATGGGTAACATCGGATGTATTATATGGTACAAATATTCCCAGTCCTATTCGGAATGTACTTCAGCAGCTATGAGTTTGAAGATGTCGAGAACTCACGCGAATGTACTGTACAAAAATCTGGGCAAAGCAAGTGAGGATACATACGACTGGTATTCTAGTTTGACAACTAGCAACCAGATGCACCTTCTTTATTCGAAACTTCTGCCCAATGGAAATCAGAAGTCAGACGAGAAGAGGTAGGAAAGATATATTTGATACGTTATCAATATATCAAGGAGCGTTTGTTCTTAGCTAGCTAGTGAACGTAGGAGCTGTGTCCCACGCCGAGTCGAAACGTGATCTGGTGCGGATGCATGACCGAAAGCCTTCAGTTAAACAAGTCCACTTAAACAACGTGGTCAGCATCCAATGTCGAACACATAGAAAGCTATTGATTTTGGGGAATTATTTACAGCTACACAAGTATTAGTATATAAAGCGCATAACATTTTACATAAACGCTATAGCTAGACAAGTTGCAGCTGTATCTGTTACTTTTGTCTGCTTCCACCTTACAAACTGTTGGGACTTTGTACTCCTCGTACCTCACCCCACTTATGTGCATGATTATTACTTCAACTGTATCCTGTCATCTGTTCAGTTGAACCATTTTATCTCCACTTTCCCTCTTCCTGCTTTACTCTTTGAACTCCATAATCTTGGCTAGAAACAACCGACTAAACCACTGCTTGGTGTTGCGATAACTGCTGGTCTTAACAGTTCATTACCGCATGGGAAAATTGGAAGAAAATTGGTATTAAATAAACAGAAGGAACAAGGGTGAAATTGTCAAGTCGGAACCCCCCGTTGCTTAGACTTGTATAGCTGAGTGGCTAGAAACTCCTTGTTAGACGTCATCGAAATTATGCAACCAATCCTTTACACCACATGCTATGAGATTGGATGGTACTGATACTAAACTTTGTCAGAAGCCGTGCAAACAATACAAGAAGCAGAGTAGCAAGCTATCCTAAACTGCTTCTCATCAGTTAACGAATAAAGAATTATTTCCCAAGTTTAAAGCCAGAAGACAGAATACAAAGAGTTGTGGGATAATGAATCTTAGATTTACCAACCAGTTAAAATAGACAGAACAGTAATACTTGACTGAAAAATCTCAGATGGAAGTATTCGTTAAAACTGACAAGGTTAGAAAAGGTGTTAACCACCTACAAATCTATTTATCTTATGGAGCCGATTACCACTATCATACTGTTAACATAAAAAGATCTTATATATAAGTAAACGTATTGACGACATGACAGAATTAGCATTCCTTGTGGTTGTGATTAGAAATTGAAGACTTCCATCTCTTCTGCGAAGCAAGCTGCTGACTAGTGCTATCTGGTGTTAAGGTTTTTTAGATAATCAAGTTCACGTTTTAGTTCTCTTATGATATTCATGGCGCCATCTGTGAAAAAATGAAGTCTAACGAGAAATCCGGTGGACACAGTAGTAATCTGATCAAGTCTAGTAGGTCATCTTCAAAGCGGAATGATTTTGATCAGAAGAAGAAGGTTAGTGTACTACTAATTAATCTCTCGAATTCAGAAAGAGGAAGAGCATACACAGCAAGTGTTTGAGGAGTTTGTCGCCACTTTTGAGGAGCCTTCTAAATCCCGAGCTTGGGTTAAAGGTGGTGTCGTTAATCCGTCTTCAGGTATATAACTTTGATTGTTGATAATACTAGCTGCTATAGGCTCCTCAGAGGATACGAAAGGAACTGGCCGCATATACAGACCTGTCTCGAAGTTGGATTCTAAATTAAATAAAACTGAGGGTCAAAATAAAGCAGATCTCAAGAAGTCCACTGAAAAACCTGTAAGGAATTATCCACCTTATTCTTGTTTGTAGCCAGCTCTCGGTAAACGCAAGGGACAAGAACAAAAAAAATCCAAACTAGAACAGTTCAAAGAGGAGCTCAAATTGTATGTTCATGTGACAACCCTCTAACTTGACCACAACTAGGATTCAGCAACAAAGAGAACAAAGACATGCATTAAGGCAAGGAAGAAATCAACCCTCCACACAGTCTGAGCTAGATCTTTCTGACGTTGGTATGCGTAATCGGGAATATCGGCGGGGCTCTTCAAATAATCAAGGTGGAGATTCAGGTATGGGTTTTCACAACACAGTGTCGACACCACCAAGCTTTTATTCTAAGCGCAGCCAAAATGATCGCCATGATGGTAATTTCCACTTCCAATGGTTAACTTTATTTAGTTGATTACCCATATGATTACGATGGTGACAGAACAACGACAAATCTTTTTCTTGGGAATCTAAACCCTAAAGTATTTCGGTTTTACTCAGTACATCACATCTTCAGATGACGGAGCAGCAACTATGTGAGGCTTTTGGTCGTTACGGTCCTCTTGCAAGTGTCAAAATAATGTGGCCTAGAACAGAAGAAGAACGTTCGAGAGGAAGGAACTGTGGATTTGTTGCTTTCATGAATAGAAAAGATGGCGAACGAGCCCTCGATAATATTAGAGGTCAGTTTATCTTTCTCTAAGTTGGAGTTTGAACGTGGTTTGCACTACTTTCTCTTAATAACTCAAAGCACGTAAACCCATTTCTAAAAGAACGACTCTAAATTTGATTTATGCATTTTAAGCAATGAATTACCAGGTTTAAGTTCGTACTAGTATTAGCAAATAATTTACATATTGAATTTGTTCTCAGTTCACTTGTTAAGATACTAATTATCTTTTATCATAGGTGTAAAGATTTGCAACAACCCGTGCTTTGATTGTAACTAGCATGGGGTCTTACGCAGCTGTGCATCTACTCACCGTGGTAGTAGGCAAGCAAACTAATCCTTGTGTAACGAGAGTTAAGGTCGTGTATCTTTACTTGGAATACATTTGTTGCGAAGCAAGTAGATATGCACCACTTGAATGAGTGTGTTTAATGGTTATACTATGTATCCTTACAGTTAACGTTGAGTGGCCTCATGCAAGTCGCATGATTCGTGCGGTCCATACATATTCGGTACTTCCTTGAACCAATATTCGTGTTTAAGTAAAAGTTTGACTGTTTTAGTCTCCAAAAAACTGTTTAAATCTCGTGGAGATATCGTTCTAGTAACGCTGATCATCGACATTGTCAGAGAAAAGTAAAGGTCATTATTCAATCTATCCCTTTTATGCGTTAGTTTCTGTGTTTTAAAAACATTTAGTTCGTAAAAGTTGTGTAGTGTGGTCCTTGTCTTTAATATCGGTAGTAAAAATCGAAAATCAGTTTACGTGATTGACGGGAAAATAAATACAGTTTCGTTTGATTAACATTTGTTGTCTTATCCTGGTTGTATTCTCAGGTGTGACAAATTCACTCTAGGGGTACTTTGCTTTTCTCTATTTGACATGCGTAGTTGAATAGAGTAAATTCTGTTCATCTTGTAGAAACATCCTTCAGTATTGTTAGAATTACGATTTCTCATTATCTTACGAAATTTGTCAGTATTTTTAGTATGGCCTATTCCTTAATGTACTACTTTGTTAAATTAAAGTTTTAGTATCGTGATTTATGCTTTGTATTTGTTTCCTCAGTTTTTTATTTGAATTTATTAATTAACGTAGTATACATATTTTTTATTACAGGGAAGGAACTTATGGGATTTGAAATGAAATTAGGTTGGGGTAAAAGCGTCCCGATCCCTTTATACCCAGTTTACATTCCTCCGGCATTGCTTGAGTTGGTTAAACCACCTCCCCCAAGTGGACTACCATTCAATGCCCAACCTAGAGAGTGGTTAAAGTCATTCCGCTTGGCGATCAAGGAGCGAGCCAAACTTGTAACTGATGGTGCAGACGGTGAGAGCGCGCCACCACCTCCGGCCCCAGACCGAAAGCCTTACGATATAAACAAGATGTCGAGTGAAGAACTTACTGAAGTTAGTATTTAGAGTCTTTCCATTCTTGCAAAACTAAGTTTTAAATAGTTTTTTTAGGAGTCAATATTATTCGCTGGGCAATATACTTTGTACGATGTATACTCAACCGAAGACTCGGTAGTGATCTGTTAATTCTTCATGTGTATTAGGTTTAGTGACTTGTTGAGTATCGTCATAGTAAGCTTTCACAAAAATATATTTGAATGACTTGGAGAATTGTGTTTTCCGCATGAGATTTGTATGGCGCATATGTATCTGGTGCTTCCTTGTACCAATATTTGTGTTTAAATAAATAAATAAATAAACATTTTAGTTGGTTAGTGTTTATTGAACTATGTCTTATTAATTAATATACTGAACTGGATGGTAAGACAGGAGTCCTTTTTGAAATATTGTCCCAATCTGATTCATTATGTCCAGATTGTATTCAGTTATCGGTAATCTTACGGAAATTTGGTAAGTTGACATGACTTAAGAACTTTTTCAAATAGTGTACTTCAACAACTACAGTTCTATCAACTAAACGGTTTACTCCGAGTGGTAATGTTCCATACTTCTACGTACTGAATCCAGGTGAGCACTTTAAATAGAAACCTAAGTTTCATTGTTGAAATTTCGTCTAGTTTAGTTTACGATTGCCAATAGCTATGAATTTCAATATTTAAAGACAATTCTGTTTTTTTGGCATGCACCACATGTATTGCAGTTGTCCTTGTGCTAAACCAGTGATACGTTAATTAGCACAAGCAGCCTTGAGTCAACTCTGAATCTCTATTGATCATCTGTATAGCAACTTCTTGCCTAGTCCAAACGTAATAAACCAATAAATCAATTAGTTTTTATAAACGATTAACTCTGCTCCGCTGTTTTTTAAGTTACGCTGTTTATCGTCCCACATATACCCACTTTCGCTAAATTCAAATCTCTGTAGTCTGTGATTACCTGATTCCGAGTTATAGTGACTATTATATATCTTTAGTCGATGAATTGGTGTTAATGCTTTAATATTTATTTATTCATTTATCTGAACACGTAAAAATTAGTACAAAGGGGCACTGAATACATATGCGCCACATACGTCACCTGATTTGCGTGTGGGCTGCGATACTGCCCGGGTGCCCAGACAAGCAAGTGGTTTTCTTAGGGGCCACACCCGGAACCTTCAACTTAAAGGTCTGGCCTACGAGGCAGTGAAGCAACGTTAGGAGATTCAGTTCCATGGTAACCGGTGACCAATAATTGGTTTATACACTATTCGTCCCTTCCGGATCCTGGAGCCCATATGCACCATTGGTTGGAATCAGGGTATTCCAACCCCCGTAGGTAGACCCTCTGTGTTCATGCTCTACAAAACCCTTCAATAAAAATCGTGCTCCTAAAAAAGATAATACAAGTGACAGTTTTATATATTCCTGATTGCAGACCTACTATTGTACAGTTAGTTTATTACTTGTAAGTACATCTCAGGTCGTGCTTTTGCCCTGTTCCCTTAGTTTGTCAAATTTTTGATAAGGGGGAATGGACCACTTTCCACATATTTTGGGTGACTGTCACATCCTCTATCACGGTTGCTGCCAAAATGAAAGTTTGTTTAGTTTGCTCTATTCCGTCCAAATCGTGTGCATGATAAAATTCGTTTTCGTCTACTCATTGCTTTCTAGTTTATCTAACCGGGTTATTGAAGGACTTTACAAACAGATTTACTAATAGCTTAAATCAATAATACTAGTGATCATCTGACTTCCTAGGTGGATTCTTCACAATAATCTTAACCCGTGCGCTAGTGAAAAGTCATTCTATCCACCTTCATTAAGTACGGGTCCTAAGTCACTTCGCTTAATATATTACCAAAATTTACATAACCCAGAAAAACGATTTACAATCAATCATTTCACTAAGATAGTGCGAACCGTAAAATCTCATAGTAAAAGACCATGGTAGTTATTAATACCATATTCTGCTTGTGGGTTTCATAATATTAGGCCACTTTAGCAAGCCAAATGTGTTCTTGAATTTGCTGTTTTGGTCTTGAATGAGTGTGAGTTGTTAGGATGATCTCTTATTCGGCATAACTGTATTCAAGTATAATTCTCTGAAGTTTTGTATTCATCCACTTTATTTCCACTTGGGGACATGCAAGGATCAGTACGTCTTTTAGTCAATATTTAGAGATAAGGTAATTGTCTCATCAGTCAGTTTAGTTTTAAAGTATTTGGAACTAATTTTTCCCTGGTTTTTATCTACTTAAGCATTCTTTTTTGTATAGCGTGTTTGTCAAGTTAGTTATTTGTTCTTTGGTTTCATTTCCTAATGCAAATTTCGAAATCCGTTCAATTCATGGGTAGATCTTTCCTTTTGAGAAATGTGGTCTTTTCCTCTCGGTTCTGACTTTGGGACTGTTCATTAAGTTGGTCATCGTTTAGCAGACATGAGGCCTTTTTCTGTGTATAGCAATAAGACAGCTAAAATCTATTATGAACATATCGGTGGTCTTTAATTCATGACCAGATGTTGGATATATTTTGGCGTTTTTTATCTGCAATATATTTTAAGAAATTCGTGCTGTGAACTTTATAAACTCATTTACTTCAAACATGACCTAAACTTTCATCGCACTCATACTCTTTCTGTTAATTTAAAGGTTCTCCGTGAAGCGGTGGTTAAGGTCGTTATGCCAAGTGATAGGTAAGTGTTTGCTAGTATCATTTCATACTTTTCTAATTTCTTTCAAAATTCAGATCCATACTTGCTCTAATTCATCGCATGATTGAATTTGTCGTTCTTGAAGGTCCTCAATTCGAGGCCGCGGTTATGCATCGGGAAGCAAATAATCCTATGTTTAAGTAATGTTGTGTTTAATAATTAACTCCTAACTGATACGTTATTTAGATTCCTTTTTGATTATCAGTCTTCGGATCATGTATACTATCGCTGGAAGTTGTGGTCTGTCCTACATGTAAGTTTTCAACTCGTTTGCCTTATATTTGTAGCCATAGTTACAGGCATCATCAGAAAGTATTCTAGAAAAGTTACTTGATGGACATGAATAAATTCTTACACAACTACTTTATATAAATAGTGACATTAATACGCGGTAAAAATAGGGGATTTCTACATTGTTAACATTGTACGTTGCTATACTGTTAGGTAAACTAGTATGATAAGAGCGATGCAGGTTCTTGAGAACCAAACATTACCAGCGAATATCAGTTAATATATCGTAAATAAAAAAGTAGTTTTTACATCGAATCTTCCTATAACCGTCGAGTTCTCATGGTGATCAGACGTCCAGCTAATGACCTAATTCTTAGTTGCTGTATTCTGAGAAATAAGTGCACGGTTTGATAAATTTAGATTTATTCTTATTGATATTATTTTTCATTTTGTAAATGGAATAAACTATATAAAGCTCTGTCAGCACCTCTGCCAATCAATTGTTTCCTGAAGTACTGTGAAGTAATATGACGTTACTTAAATTTTAGATCTTGTTTTTACATAAAACTATAGTTGGACCGGTTTTAACCATAATCATCAGTCTTAGTATTTATCTGTAAACATTTGTTCAAGTAACACTAAAATACAAACAAGAAGCTTTCCTTAGTGTTTCTTGTGTAACCTCTTCCTTATCGTTCTTTTCACTTTTTATCCTTCAGTCTCGTAATTTTTCTGTATGTTGTCTCTTGGTGCTTATATCCTACACCACATATGTCTCGAACGGCAGTTTTAAGAGTAATTATTATACCAAACACTTCTGGATAAATGTGAAGCCATTAGTCGAATCCGCGGCAAATAATTTATTTCAGTAACTATGTCTCATTTTCTTAGGGTAAAGTAAGGTAAACTGTTGTATAGTACACTCATCTTTTTTAGGTCGTCAGATGTTACCAGCAGCTCAGTTTGATAAACGTCAAACAAATTTTATCTTCTGGCTGAGGTGAAAGTAAATTACTGGCGTTAGTTTATCTTATCGAGAATATTTTTCGAATCATGTTTTGAAATAATCATGCTTCAGAATCAAGTGCTTGCATTATTATGGGTATGAATTTAAAACATTGGCTATATATCAGGTGGATGCTCCAATCGATATCCAATATTGCACGCAAAGTATTGAGCGAAGATTGATCTCTCTAAAATACCTTCAACTATTCAATGAAAAGGCAAACATCAATAGCTTGATAATATTCGTATAAGTTTGTAATACAGTTAATAAAGTAGTCAAATGGAAGTAATAATTGCAGTTTAGTAACTAAAAAAACAGAAGTGTGCGGTTTTCGGTTTGACAAAGCTTAGGGAAAAGTGAAGGTAAATAAACAGCAGTTTAGATTATGTCAGCAGAATTTTTGGAGTGACATGTATACCTTGAGATCCTTGTTTATCAGTACTACAGTCTTATCAAAAACTATCAGTTTGTGGAACATATGTTGAAATATTTCCTTTCAAACTCAATGTGCTCAGTAGTGTCCTTCGTTATTCACTGATACTAATTCACCTGATACAGTATCTATATTTGGTTTTTTTCATTTGTTTTTTTGAGTTACACTCATAATGTATATTCCGTGTTGATAAACTTGAGTGAATTCTCTTTGGTTAACTAGTAAAATTATACATTTGGTATCTCATTACTATTTTTCACAATATTTCGAATTCACTATTTTGTCTATATGTTTATTGTGTAAGGGTGAAAGTGTAACCAAATGGCGTACAGAGGAATTTCGAATGTTTGAAGGTGGTCCGCTTTGGCGTCCACCTCCTGTTAATTTATTTTCTGGTGGCATGCCAGAAGACCTTGTTGAAGAAGATGATTATCCTTACGCCCCAGGATATGTTCCTCCGCCTTCTGGAAGGAGACGTGAATCTGAAGACTTGTGAGTATAAATAGCTGTCTCGGCTCAGTTTATCTCACTGTTAACCCGCAATATTTTTATCTTGATATTATAAAGTTATAATTTCTTTATTAATCATGTTTTAAAGATGCTAGTTTTACCATTACTGTTTAAAATTCTGTATTTTAAAGTTTTAATTGTCATTCAGCCTGATATTTTCCTATAATTCCTCTCAAAGCATATTGTGGAAACTAAATACTCAATAAACTCATGTATATTTCTTACAAGTTTTCGCCATAGTTGAAATGTGAGTAGTTTATTCAGACACTGGCTTTTCTTGCTTTTTAGTTACACTAGTTTTCTTGTCTATTAAAATGTGATATAAAGTGGAGATATTAGATTTCCGTTCAAACTTATTTATTTATGGAGAAAATACTTTCATTTCGATTTACCTATTACGGAACAATCGATATTATTGTCTGTGCTAAAAATTGCATTCATCACTCATTAGTTAATCGCTGTTAAGATGTTTTAGCTTCTTTTCAAGGCGTTTTACGTTTTTCGTTGTGAAAATCTCTGGTTCATGATCATTTGGGAGCTAAGGAATCAAAAGACTTATTGTGGTTCATAAACTCGTGGATGCATATCCCTGATGTCTAACAGTGATATTAACTTCTGCTAAGGGAAAAGTTCTTCAAGGTGGGATAATTAGTGTTTAACAGTCAGCAATTTTCAAAGAGAAGTAATTTAAATACTTTAAAATATTTTTAAAAGTTATTTTAGTTAAAAGACGGCTCAGCCATCGAATTGTGTATTTACGCGTTCAAACCTCTATCTGTTTTTTTGAGTAATGGGCTAGTATCATTGATTGTTCACAAGTGTCACCCAAAGCTCATTACTTAAATCCCCACTAATTTACCGATTCACATTTCTTCCAAACTTTTCATGGTAATTTTGATAATAAAATTGAACAAATTCCTGTATAATTTAAGGGTTTCACTGTTAATTTTCCTTACACTACGATTAAGAATAATAGTGTTTATTATTCTGAGTATTTGAATTTGGAAAATTTCTTTTCCAATCCTATTACTACAGGCAAGAAGAAATTCGTTTAGAAGCTGCTGCCGCATCGCGTCGTTGTGGTTTGACGGAAGCACAACGAGGTCGGTTTACTCAAATGCTGGAGGATCTTGAACCCTGTCGTATTAAAATAGGCGAGGTTATGGTTTGGTGTTTGGAACACGCGGATTCTGCCTCCGATATCGCCTTGTGTATAGTTGATTCAGTTGCTCCAAATTCGAATTTCACTTCAAATCATTTGGAAAAAGAAATAAATTCAGTCGATGAAAATCCTATCTCTGACTTCAAATCCGACCAGGGTTCTACAGAACATGAGAAATCTCAATCTATAAGCATAAATAAATTGGTCGCTCGTTTGTTCTTGGCTTCTGATATACTATATAATTCATCAGCTAAAGTTCCAAATGCTTCTTTCTTTCGAAAGTGGTACGTTCATATGGTTGGTAACACTTGTTTATTTATCTACTTAAATATTAGGATATATATATATATATCTGTAAGCAGGTTGTTACTTGAAATAATAGCTTATTGAAAATTTATTTAACATATTTCAGAATTTGTTTTCTTCCAAGTATTTTCAATGCTTCATCTTCATCGTATCAATTTTAGTCGAATCACTTTTAAAAGCAACTTATACTGAATAGCTTTTTCAACTTTTTTCAAAGCTTTTCAAATCCTGTGCTCACAATAATATTTTTAATTTAATTCTATCAATCAATAGCGTGTCTTGTCTTTACGTATATATACGTAAATTTACATATTCATTCGTTCTCCCTTCAGTAATGTGACTTTTCACTTTTAATATTGATATAAATATTACTGTGACTGTATTGAGTTGCATAATCGATTTCATTTTATTAATTCTGTATCTAGTTTTGAAACTTGCTTACCAGATATGTTCAAAAACCTGAATTCGCATTATAAAAATGTAGAGGGGAAACTTAAAGCTGAACAATTGAAGGTAACTTATACTTTTCATATATTACTTACATTATAACTATAGCAAAAAGTCATGCTTTGTTTCCGTGCGTGGGAAGATTGGGCCGTATATCCGAATGAATTCCTCATCAAGTTGCAGAATATATTCTTGGGGTTGGTGTCAGAGGTGAGTTTGCTTTGACATATTTCGTTGTCCTCATCAACTTTCGGTTCTACTTTGATGCAATTCTGTAACCAATTACCGATTTGTACATTTGAATTCCAGACCCTTTTTGGTGTAGTTGTCAACTTCTAAGCTACCTAGTTTTATTTCCAACTTTTAAACTTCAATTTGTTACACTCTGGTTTCCAATTAATATTCAGAATCTTTCTACTCAGCAACTCGTAATGTCGGTTTAAAATCGTTTCGATCTCAGTATTTATACTCTTCAGTCTCATCAGCCCTTGTGGTTTGGTGTATGACGAAATCTCAGCACGGATACAGAAGGCTCGTCCAGCTTTCGCCATTTATGGCGTAGGCGAGATATCCGTCTAGCAACAAAAGGACGGGTTTACTGTGCGGCAGTTCGTTCCGTCCTACTTTATGGCAGTGAAACATGGCCGATAAGAGTAGAGGATATTCGTAGACTACTAGTGTTCGATCATAGGTGTCTTCGACGCATTGCTCGTATATCCTGGGACCACCGAGTAAGTAATGCAGATGTTTGGGAACTGGTACTAGGTAAGGATGGCAAATCGATTGATGAAGTACTGAAACTTCATCAGTTGAGATGGCTGGGACACGTGTTACGTATGCCCAACCACCGACTGCCCCGACGTGCAATGCTTTATGGTGTAGGAGCAGGTTGGAAGAAAGCTAGGGGCGGCCAGACCAAAACATGGCATAAATCCATGAAGTCGCTGACAAGTGGACTGGGCCATGTTGGTAGGTGTAGACTACCTGGTTGGGATCCGCGAGATGATAGCAACCGATGGTTAGAGACCTTGAATGATATGGCTCAAAATCGTTTGCAATGGCGAAGGTGCATCCACTCTTTGTGCTCTACCAAATTCTAATCTTCTGAATTCCACATGCACCTATCCTTATTCTCTTTACAAATTTGTTTCACTGAATTATACTCCTTCAATAACATCTTCAAACCCTTATCTTTCACATAATACTTATACTCTTACTACTTTTACCACTATGGGATTTGAATCGACAACTGCATCTCTGTGCTAATGTGGTATGGCAACTCGAACTGATGTACGTACGTACGAAGTTCTACGTTGTAACTGACTGACTGGATACTCTTCAGTAAAAAATCTATGCCAGAATTCTAATAACTATTCAGATTTTTAAAAAATAGCTATTTTGAGAAAAATTACTGCTTTCCATTAAGATAGTCGACGTGAATATTTCGTCATTTTTAAGAATGAAGTGTACGGAAATATCAGTGACAATAACTACTTTACGACATTATGTATTTGAGATCATATGACTGAAGGCAAGTCTATCGAAAACTAGTGTTATGGGTTGCGGTAACTGTGTTATTAGTTGTTTATTGTTCGATTCGTTTCAAAGATAACAGATTTCATGATCTGAAATAATTTATTAGATTGCCCGTATACTCTACAGAGATTATTTTTAAATCCATTCATTCCTTTTAGGCTGTTGACTATGAAGCCGACCTGTCGGGTGTTCCATTAAATTTGGATGAAGATGAGCAAAATCAAGATTTAGCAAAAAAAGTAGGATTTTTAAATCCGGATGTCGAAGTTCTGGAAAGCCAACCGCTAGTTCAGTATGATGGAGATCCCTTAGATGTTGATGGTAGTCCTTTAGATAATGAAGACGATCGGTCTCCTTCACCAGTCCGGTATGCCATTAAAGATTGTCATGTTTTTTAGTACCCCCTTTCTTCTCTCAATTTTCGGTCGACTATTATCACTAGTTCGTTGATTTATAGGTGTTCCTTAGTGAATTGATTGTTTTGAGATAGAATAAATTGTGTTTACATGCCTGAAAGATATGAATTGTTAAACTGATCAGATTACAATTTGTTCGGTAAATAAAGTACAAACTTCTGGTCTCCATCGTTTACGCAATTGTAGATTTATTGCGTTTCTTAACTAGGAAGGATACTAAAAGTCAGTGGGCGCATTGTCCAAAACATCACTAAGACACAGACTTATTCACCCTTCATCTTTTAACTCTTGAACATTTTATTCGTTTGTTCGGTGGGAGTATAATTTATGGACGACCTTTGAGTGATACTTAGATGACCTTATTACAGTTAAATGAAGCTTATAAATTAGTATTAAGAATTAGGATTTGAGCACTGGAGTTAGGAATTAGAGTTGGGGTTTTCATTACGAACTAACCTCAGCTATAATGCTAAAATGCTATTTAGTCATATGTATGAATGAATTCCGCGCCAAAATCCAAGACTCGCTACCTTGAATCTGATTGATTCGTCCGTAGGCTTTCGTTTCTCCGTGTTTTCTTTTCGACTCGTATTATTTTTGTTTCAACGTTTTCCCAGTTTTCGTTGGTTTTCTTTTTATGTATTCTTTTGACTTTCTGAACCAATGTAGTTTTGTGCTAGATTCTCTGCTTGTGTGTTTATTAGATAGTATTCGGTTCCCCTTTGTACAAATATTTATGTGTTCCAATAAATAAATAAGTTGTAGTGTTTTAGCAATGTAAGTCAACTACTACCTACTTAGCTTTGATCGGGAGAGATTAATATTGCAATACAAATGGACTACTTCTGTTTTATAGGCTTATTGTGTGGTTCTGTCATAGCTTCGTTCTTCCACAATATGGTTTCAATTACCATTTCGAGTTTACTATTTTAGATAATGAACGTGAGTGATAAAAGTCATTGAATATAGTCTATTAGAAGTTGTCATAAATTTTATGTTTATTATTAATGTTGGCATATACTAAATGACGTTTTAGATAATGAATTAACGATTTACTGTATATCCTTTTTCTTACATTGTTTTCTTCAATTTAGCCTAATGCTAATCGGGGGTTATAGTTTCATGAGAGATTAATTCATAAGAGATTTCTGTTTCAATTTTAGTCATTAAGTCTATTACTTTTATTTATATGAATACATCAGGGTAATCTAACATTTTGCTCAGTCTGTTTTTAATTCTGTATAAGAATTTCTTGAATCCTTTTATAGCCCTAAGAATTCTCAGTTCAGTGCACCTGCAACGGAGGATGAAGTAAAACCATCTGGGGATACCTCTAATCGTTTATTTGTTCCAAGCAAATGGGAAACTGTTGAGACTACTGAACCGGAGACATTAACGGTCGCAAGTATATGGGAATCCGCCTCCACTTTAGATATGAAAAAAGACCAACCTATCAGCAAGTCCAGTGATAACATTCAAAATACACCTAATCACCTTCAGAACCAGCCGAATGGTTTAAATAAGGGAGCATTTCTTCCTTCTGAATTAGTTAATGGAATCCCACTTGATACAAGTCGATGGAGTGACAATGCTTCAACAAATAAAGATGATGATGTAGACGGAGAGTAAGTGACACTTTTTCATACATTTTTAAATTAGAGCTAGATTACAAGTCTACAATCCCTGTTGCTAATATTTTTAGCGTAACGGAAAATGTTTAACATACTCAAAGGATGTAGGTTTTAGTTAGATCAATCGTCTGTCATTTTGTAATTCTAAGATCAGCTGCAAAGTTCAAATTGTTGTTTCTCCTTGTTATATCAACAAAAATTTAGCTAATCACTTAATATCAGGAATTTCTGAACTATCTACTGTTCGAACATAGGTTTGATTATGACTGATTGAACATAAAGCAATAATTAAGTTGAAACAACTGTACAAATACTTGGTACACTATTGAAGATAAGGTTTTTAGGGTAGTCTAATGAATACATTTATCATCAATCTGTTCAAAATTAGTTGACTTGTACTCTATTTGCTCTGTAAGGATATATAGATTTCCAGTACATATTATAAAATCTGAGTGGCTAAGAATTTGATTTGAAATGTTTTCAGTATTTTGGGTAACTAAGTAGCAAAATAAATTTATATCGTTCAGGTGAGTTTTTTCTTGTTGAATCTCGCCTTACATACCTGTTTTGTAAAAAAATCATTGTTTATAGGGTTCAAATCCGGCGTTCCTCCTTTTCACATAATTTCATAAGAAATTATAGACTATTGAATTCGTTTAAAAGTACTAAGTGAAATCTTATAAATAATTATTAGTCGAACATGCCGTATGGTCTAAAATTTAATAACTTAGTTGCACCACCAAACTTTCGTTACTAAATTTTAGTCTTTATTCGGTTTTTATTTGATTCTCTGAACAGTGTTACACCATATTTAAGTTGTCCAGCTACTTTTCCTATGTAGATCATGACTTCTAAGCTTCCTCTATCAGCACAATTTCTGGGAACTAAATATCAATCATTTTTCACAGTGGGTGTTTTTCATATGTATGTATATCTCATTTATTACTTCATGATCTTAATTTTATGTTTATTACTAGGGCCTTTTAGTAGTACTTCCGCTAATGCGAATTAATGATTTTGGGAAATAAGTTGTCATTTTATGTCATCCTAAATCTGTCTCTTTTAGTGATAGACATTTTTATTTATGTACTTTGTTTTAGACCATTACCCATTTTAGGAGGACTTGTGGCTTATGATGACGAAGATGCTGCTAGTCCAGTTGCCAGTGAATCTAGTCTTTCACCTATACCTGTTTCTCAAATTCCTTGTCCAACTCCCGTAACTTCCTCAACCTCTCATGTTTCTTCAACGCCTAGTAGTACTTCGACAACAACACCTGTTTCTGAAGAGCGTCGCGCTATCTTGAGAGAGGTTGAACTCAAGGTATTAAAGTATCAAGATGAGTTGGAGGCAAGTCGTAAAGGAGATAAAACAATTACGGATGAAGCTATAAACAAGGTAAATCAAGAGTGGTTTCTGTCGGCACATATTTGTCATTATGCTTTACATTATTTGTTTTTATCTGCCGTCAACAGTAAGTAGTCATGCTTAGATTAAAAATTTTCTTCCATTTTCGATATCATCTTAACATGTTCAGACATCATATTAATCTATGAGATATAATATTTGTTAGGAACTTTTAAATAAGCAATAATGTTCCGTGAAATATCTTTCCTCAACACTGACTTGAATTTCCTTGGTTTTGTAATCTTTTTATATTACCTGTAATTTCATAGAAGGTTTACGATCAGTGTTTGTTTGTTAACATTTACGTTGTAACTATTTCTGGGAACTTATTTTCATCTCTGTTTACTAACTGTGCGAAGTCTCTTTCTCAGACCATTCATTCACACGCTTTCAGAGTTATTTGCAGTCGAAAGTCAATTTAAACATGTTGGTTCATATGAGATTCACAATGTTCTACATAGTTTTTTTACTTGTTATCTACTAGTGACTTCTCAATTTTTCCACTATTAATTAAAATAGTGATTCTTACTTAAATTATTTTATTTTATTTTTCAGCAAATTCAACGTTATAGAGAGCGCCTTTTAGAAAGCCTAGTAGAAAATGAACATTCTGTACATAAAAAAGGACATAAATCTGTTCATCGTAACAAATCCAAACCATCCAAATGTACTAAAGAGAAAAGTGGTCTGACACCTCATCAATCGAAATATCAGTCACGAGGTCGTGATATGTCATCTTCCCCTACACGAAGGAATTCAAGGGATCGTTCACCTCCGCGTTCATTCCGTGATCGTGATCGCCCTCGACGACGTCATGCCTCTCCTTCTGGTAGCCTGGGTCCTGGAGACTGGAGTACTTATAATAGCCCTTCTATTCGAATGGACTCACGAAACTCCAGCGAACGTCGGAGGACATCTGCATCTGGTTGGGAGCCTGACTCGACAGAAGATGAAATTGACTACTCAACACATTTAGAAGATGCAGAAGAAGGAGAAGCTACTGAGGATGATGACGCGGGAGCATTTACTTCAAATCAGTCCCATTCCATTACTCCAAAGAAGAAGCATGTTCCACACAAATCGGTTAGCAGAACTTTAATTGGGTTACCCTTACTATTGTTTATTTATTTAAACACAAATATTAGTACAAGGAAGCACCAGATATATATCTGCCGCACAAATCTCATTTGATTTGTGTGAGGGCTGTGATACTACCCAGGTAGATAGGCACACAATACATTAAGGAATTAGATCTCAATAGTCTTCACATTCTTCAGTAATATAGTTTGGATAATAAGCCCATAAAAAATATCGCACGGCTAATTATGATTATGTTTAAGTTGCAGCTGCAAAATTTTATCTTTTTTAGCATTAAACCTTATTTATAGTAAAGAGAGTATCGCTAAATGTCTGATTATCCTTCACTTGAAAGTGGATCATCAGCTATATTTTTAATTATGTTAAGGAACTTTTGGTCTTTAATAATTTTATCTTGTTTTTCTTTTACAGAACCGCAAACGACACCGTTCACGAAGTCCAGACCCAGTAGCAGCTCATAATCGCCATTCTCATCGTTCTCGGACTCCGTCACCAACCAGAAAAAAAGTGCATTCATCAGACTCAGCCTCCAGAAGCTTAAAGCGGAAATGACATATTTCTCATTGTTTTGCACAGACGGTGTTTCAACTTACACCTTTGTACAGTTTCTAATTTTCTCTTAATTTTACTTGTATGTCTAGGTCCGATGATAATGTAGCAATACCTCTATCTTCAAAACTGAATAAATTATCAGCAATTTCACAGTTTTTTAACTTTTTAAAACGAAGCTACGTCGATCATAACTGAAATAAAACATTTAAGCCTATATGGTTATTTGATGTGCTAAAACATATAAGACGAGTCCTTTCTTGTAGAATTCATTTTCTTTACAGCTGTGTGAAAACGATGACAGATATTTCATTCTTTTCGAAGCCAAAGAAGATACCTTAAGATAACCGTAAATTACTAATCAGTCAAAGCCACCGACATGTTTGCACGATAAATACACTTTTAGGAAATTTGTATAGATGATGTTTTCACATAGCACCTGTGTGACATGGAATACCTATCATTCGATGAATATTTTCTATTTTAATCTAATACCGTACTTTACTGCGTTCCAGCTGACTTTTTTTGTTGTATGAGACAGATGTGTATTCTGTCTGGATGCTTTAACTGTTGTCAAATGCTAGATGTCTTCGGTTTTCGCTGGTCACCTCCAAAAATATAAAGTTGACTTAACTTCGGTTTCAGTTAATATAAAATGCTTTTGTTCAGTAGATGATAATTTGTCGGTTATCCTTTTACTTTAAAGCTTGATATTTGTCAGCAGGCTTTTTCTCGAATTCGCTACGTTATCAGTTATAAACGTCTTCGGTTGATACGATTTTCAATTGGGTTAATTGTATTACAGGTCGATGTACATTATGAATTAGAGTATTCCATCTGTAAGTTTGTAGGCGAGTTTCCACAAATGTGTCTACAATGACTGTTCATCTGTAGGAACGGTCGTAATCGTAAGTTCCATCGATTGCTTACAGTATTAAAATCGCAGGCGATCATGTTTGTGAAATCCAAAGTTAATAATAGGAATAATATATTTCTAAAAATTCAGCTAGATTTTACAAATATATTATTCCTATTTAGTGTATTACATCAACTCGGCGCTCAAATACTGTGAAACTAATCACTCTAATTTAGACGAAAGTTCTTATATACAAAGTTAATAATGTTTCCCTCTGAATTAATCATAATATTGGTAACAGTGAGGCTCTATTTGCCACTCTGGCGAGTCTGCAATTTACTAACGAGCCAATCATAAGCGTTTGAACGCTTATTTTAGTACCCAGAGCTCGCGTACTATCGGTTTACGGTAAATTTTAAAGAAGCCGTCATAATTAAGCGGCTACAAAAAATGGGTTTACTAAGAAGTTCGTTTATTTGTCATTGCGGTATTCAAATGACTCATCAACATTGTACAGACTATCGTGATGATGTACTTCGATGTAATATATGTTGGAGGAAAAGATCTGCTAGAAAAAGAGCTTTTGTCGGTCGATCCCGATTGAGGCTAATACAGATTATTATAATTGTTGCAAACTGAATAATAAAAGCACCAGTAAAACTGGCTGCAACCTTTGCAGATGTTACTGAAGTTTCGGCAGTTTAATGGAACGAGTATTGTGATATCTGTGCAATTAAATTGATAAACTTGCGTGATTCGTTTGAAGGAGTTAGGAGAATCGTAGGAATAAACGAAACTGTCGTTAGAATATGCGAATTCAATAGAGAATGATGAGTTAAGGAAAACTGGATAAGTAGAATTTCCATAAATGTACTTAAAAGGTCCTTGGTACATATGATAGACCATCTCAAAAAGGACACTTCCAGCGCGTTAGAAACCGTAAAGCTACAACTACGATACCGTATATACGAGACTGTGCAGCCAAAAACCACAATATACACGGATGACTGGAGAGCATATCGGTGCTTTTATAGACTTGGTTACATGCATCTTGTCGTTGTCCACAAGCGGCATTCTGTAGACACTACCACTGGAGTACACAAATTATAAAGAAGCAATGTGGTCAAGGCTAAAATTTTTACAACCTTATCCTGGCTTCAGAGGTCGACTATTATGAAATCACATGGATGAGTTCCTGTATCGTACATATGGCAATTTCAGAATCGCAGAACCTCTTTATAACCTTGAAAAGTTTTTGAACCATGTTAAGGAAGTATATTCACTAATTTTTTTGGTTTTGTATAATATATTCTTTATATTGACTTTGCTGATTCACTGAAATTCCTCAAGGCCACTGAATATTCATTCAGAGATCGTCCATAAATTATAATCTCGCCGTAATGCTTCTAGTATAGTGAGAGACCTATTGTGCCCTAACTCAATGTAAAACTTTTGAGGAGTGTTAAATTAAAATTCCACACAATGTTTGGTTTAGAACAGTTAAGTATTGTGAATTTTTCCATTCATATTTATGGGAGTAATTTTTGTGCGTTTCGAACTGTTCCTCTGCTCGAAGTGTATAATCCTATGGGAGTGCGAAGTATGGTAAGAAAATTTGATCAAGTTAACATTAGCTGGTAGAACTAAGGGGTTTTATAATTAATTAAAATAGATTACTTCAAAATACCTCTTAGGATTTATGCTTGTAATAAAATTTTAAAGCGTTAATGATAATTTCTGAGTAGATGGATATGTAAGAAATCATTTCACATTTCCTAATTAATTATAAAAGATTGCAACCTTACCTTGCTAAGGAAGCGTAGCAAAGAATTCTCGTGTCAGTCACTTTCCGCACTGTATATGCAGGTTTATCATTGAGTTGTATAAACTAAAAATAAATTTGTATTCCTATTCTATGTGGCTATTGTATAGGTGAGTTTCATTCTTTAGGACAATGTTTTAGATGCTCTCTTTCGAGTTATTTTGTACAAATTTGGATGAAATATTTTCTGATTTTTCTGCATTGTCACTCTTTCATTTCTCCCGCTTATAATGTTATTAACTCTCTGTTGTTCCGTTTGTTTACCCTTTTTCCCATGAACACTTTAAAATTATTTACACCATTTTATGGATCTAATAGATCTCGATCAGCATTTTGTCTTTTCCTGTTAACGGGGACTTTACAAATGGATGTCATTTATTGAGCCTGTCAGTTTTTGAAAGTCATTTTTATTGTTGATTAACTGGTGTATCTTTTTATCTTAACGTTAAAATGTAAGTTGTTATTTTGACGAGAGTTGGAACTGTAGGATTATGTTCAGTCAACTCAGTTTATAATGTTAAGACTAAAAGAGCTGTGTCACCTACCACCCTCACATTCGATATTATTTCTCGTCTATATTCGTGTAACTAAAAAGGCCTACTGATATCATTAGGTTATTATCAAATGACTGATTGTGATGGGTTGAAGAACTAAATTTTCAGTCACTTATTTTCAAGTTTAGTCTTTACCCCACTGCATTCACTTTAAATGTCTATGTAGTGTTCACGTCTGTTGACTTCATTGATGATGCTAATAAAACATAGATCCTCTTTAACTTCGTCTGTATCTTTTATTTAATTGAACAATTCAAAAGTGTTTTAGAGACTTATATTTCAAGGTTTCGCTTAGGTGGACAGACGAACAAAGATAAAGTGAGGTGTTGCGCCACCTGACCACTTAAAATATTGATGTTTTTAATGGCCAGGCTTGTTCAGACCATAACATAAAATGAAGTGTAGATACCCGCTAAGTGCATGAATCTCCAATAAGTTAGTGAGATACATAGTATTTCGTAATTATACGACATTGATCAGAAATTTAATTCTAGTATCTTTTAGGTTTCACAATTTCTGAAGGATCCGATCATTATTTACTTTAATCATCATGATTATCTTTATGGTATGCTATCCGACATTCTGAGTACGAATGTGAGGAGAGTTCATTCGAAATTCACTAAGATGGGAAGTTTTTCCCCTGCATATTGAAATAAGTTAAAATTGAGTATCAAATTTAATTATTTGCTTATTTATTATGATACAATGTATTGATTTCTCTCAGTCATTCACAAATTCACTTTATCTTTGATTGCATTGTAGTAGCGTCATATCTTATATTCTTGAATAATTAATTAAACTTTTGAAGAATATTCACTTTATTTACCGATCGGTTGAACATATACACACATGATTTTAACTGTACCCTGTTGCTTCGGTTTTAGTTATGATTAATGATTCGCGTGTAATATTTTGCTCCATAAATCTTTTTATTTGCTTCCTGGTTTTGCATATTCTGACAACAGGTGAATCAGGAATCTTCGGGCCTCTGAGCATAAATAAGTAATTCTGGACTATATTGAAATGGAGTAATAGTTAACTGAAAGAGAATTTAGCGTATTAGTCATAGTAAATATAAATCGTCCTAATGGATAGGATAAGTATTTACTTATTCAAAAAAACAATGAATATGTGATTAGGGAGGTAATGATTCCAACTAGCGTTACATGTGGGGAAACCGCACGAATTTCCAGTTAACAAAATCAGGAACATCATGACTTTAGAAGTTTTTTCGTTGAATCATGTATTAAGATGTATTGCTAATTGAAGTCACATACTTTGGTAGGTTCGATTAGTTAGTACATTTTCGACTTCAGTATTAGATGTGACACTTAGTGTCAACAATGAAATGGAAAGAATCATTAAACACAGTTTTCGAATAAGGAAGTAATTATTGAAGGTTGTAAATAGTAAAGTATATGGTCTGTCGTACTACATAGATGCGGATTAAGAGACTCATCTCACGTAGCGAAATGAACAGTAGGACAACACGCAGACTTAATGTGTCTAGCCATACAAAATTTAAAGCGTTAGGCATTACGAACTGGGAGTGATTGTGGAATTTACCACAAGGTATATATTTGCTACCTACTCTACAAGTCTCCACTATTTACCGAGCTCGTTCTCACCTTGGTGTACTGCTTTGGGATCATCACACCAACTGTCTGTTTTTATTGTAATAAGAATCATCACTGAGTCAACTAACATTTGGATGATTTTAAGAATGAATTAGTTAGGACAACTAAGTATACTGGACTTTTTCCTCAACTGGAGCTCAATTTCAGATACTTCGTAACTACTGTATGCATTTTTGACAATCTGAAAAAGGTATTTGTATATGTTTTCTTTCAACATTTGGTAATTTCCCAGCACGCACTATAATGGTCACAGCTGATACAGAAGTGGAACCAGGGAATACAGCGAACTCGTTCAAATGCAATAAATATTAGAAGCAGAATTAGGCACACGACGATGTGCAAAGTAACCCCTCAGCAATACTATTTCATCATTCTTATTAGTTGCTTCTATTGTTTTCTTTTCCTGAACTATATTCAATTTTTGACACCTCTTCTATCATTGATACAAGTAATATTTGCAATCTATTTGACTCTTAGCTTGATAATTTTCTCTTCATGGTCATACCAACTCTTACCTATAGAATTCGGTGCCAAGTCCTAATCTATTTATAACTGATTATGTAATCAGATCTGATAAAATCGCAGAAAAAAAGTTTATTTTTACTTTACATCATACAACAGATGTCAGCTAGTTATAACTAGCTGACTTATTAGTTAAGTTGATAAAAATATGTAAATTCCCCATTTTGAATGTAGAAATGCTTAAGCTTTTTAAAGATTAGATTTGTGTATCGAATACTTAATTTTATTAGGCAATAAATTATAATGATTTTCATAATTGAAAGCGTGAGTCGATTGAAGCTAGCCCACCAGGGAAAACCTGAAAGCACTGGACGGCCGTTTCGTCCTATTACGGAACTCCTCAGCAGTGTACATCCACGACCTCGCCTCGCGAGATTCGAACCCAGAACCTACCAGTCTCGCGCCAGAGCACTTAACCGATAGACCACTGAGCCAGCATCGGATGGTGCTTATGTCTAACTATGAAAATACTAAATCTCCACAAAAACCCCTTCTGATAAAAATTATAATTAAACAATTTATTTCTTTTTCAAATACTGAGAATGATTTTATTTGGACAACAATAATCCTTATTAGAATTATAAATTTAAAAATAATTATTGAAATTACACTTTCGTTTTTAAATAACCAAATATGAGTTGACCAAGTGTAAAGATAAATATCCATTGAAAAATCATGTAAAAGATATACATACAAGAGACTGTGGAAGGGACAAAAAGCAAGTTAATGAGATGCTCTCTCTCTCCATATATATATAAACATACCGATCATCTTTTTGAGGTGAACACAGTCAACATTGAACACAAAGCGTATAGATAAGAATGTTGCGGTCGTAAGAAACAAGTTCATATAAAACAAAATAGCCATGGCAGACAAAATCAATAATGATAATAAATATTGATCCTAAATAAATAAAAAGAAAACCTTTAAAATATCATTGATATTGACAGACATAATGTTAGCCAAAACAACGAAGCATGAAACTAGATAAAAAATAATATTACACAGAATAATAAAAAGCATATGAAATCTTGTCAATTAGTTTCAGAAAGCCTTTTCTATGTTATCAAGGTTCTGCTTGACAAAAAACAAAGCAATTCATTTGTGAAGACTACCAAAGAAAAAAAACCTAATTTTATTTGACACGTACATGATACAACTGATACTTGTAAAAGATATGATATACAGTCCATTAATTTTTTGTTGTTGATTTGACAAATAAAACTTTGGATCAGTGTCACAATAATTTGCGGTAACAATAATTTCTGAAGCAGAATGTGAAAGACAAAACGATGTGTACTTATATCTGCGATATATATATGGAAGAAAAAAGCATTCATAGGTTAAAAGTTTTTCCTTAGAAAAGCAAAACAAAATATGTGTAAAACTATAAATAATCGTGATTAACCAGAGAATTAACAATAAAGAAAGTGGGACATACAGACTGGCCAATAAACATAACACAATAACCGAAAACGTTATATATGTGTACAGATATATAAACTACCTGACGATGGGGTAAAAACATCTCAAGTTGGATTTGAAAAAAAAAGAAACAAGCATTCTGATTTGGATTGACAGAAAACAGACATTGAATAGGGAAATTAATTTATACTTCATGATGAAATTAACAGAAAGTAAGATAGTTGGTTGCAATAAAATTGAAAAAAATGTCTAAAGACATTGAGTAACAAGTAAATAGAAGGAATAGATAGAATTTATTTCAAATAGTACTGTAATCAGATACCGAAAATGGATAGACAGAAACAAAAACGACTTGCATCTTACAATATATGAGAAGGATGGATATCTATCTTATAAACAGACAAACAAAATAAAATCTATTCAAACAACATAATCTGGAAGACAGTGATTATGAAAGCAAAAAATAAATGTGGCGAAATGAAAAACACACATAAATATGAATAAAATAATACCACTGATAAATGCATTGAATTAGTTATCATTATTCTTACACTTATTATTATTATTATTATTATTATTCACTGCTATGATTGAGTTTAGTATTTGGCATTAGAATTCAAGAATAAACAAAAAAATGCTAGAGGAAAAGAGAACTTTTAGAAAAGATGCAAAAACAATACAAGCATATACAGAACAAATACATAGACTATACATTCGGTTTTCTACTTTTTTTCACCAGATCAACCTCACTAAACGTGTCGGAATAAAACTTATGGTTATTTTTATTTGACTAGAGTTGCTGTATCCACCTGATTAGTATTCAATAAAACAACTGGAAAACATTTGACATGTGTACGCCAAACAGGAGTGATTTGAAAAAATTTTAAATCGGTCCATTCAACACCATCTATCCAAACTGTAAGAATAAGAAAACACAACGATAACGATGATGAAACAGCGGTAGTGGATTTTAGATATTTGTATGCACCGAAAACACGAAAAAATATCGACACAAAATTACTTGTGTAACTACTTTATGCTTCAAAATATTTTGTCTATAGTAAGCAAATAATCAATAGTTCAATAACAAATCCAGTACTAATACCAGTTACGTCAGAGTTAATAGTTGAATATTAAGAATCCAAATTATATAACGTAAAATTAAGTTACTTACGTATATTATTAAAGCAAATTGAAAACTATGATTGATATGATATATGATAAGAAGTGGTACAAATAGATAAACCGAGTAGCTTTTCATACTGCAAAATTATATATTACACAATACGGTTCAATAGATGACTATGCCATGAACTAGTTCGATGAATCAAAGGCGAATTATTTTCAAAAATTCTAACCATTGATTAAGAAGTAGACTTTTAATTACACAATTAATTCGTATAATTTGATCTTAAAAATGAAATGCAACCATATACTACTTAATTAGGAGGTCAGTAATTCATGTGTGTATACAAATTCAATATTCATTCAACTCTTCCCGAAGTTCTGATTACATCATTGTCGTTTCTCTTTCATTCATAATTGACTGACTTCAACTTGTATCTTTAGTACCGTTAATCAGTTTTTAGTTGCTTCACTGAACAATTTAATGTTTGTTAACTCTATGGTTTCTGGTCACTAATTCGACGTTTCGGATCTTCTCTTACACTTTATTTATTTATCTGAGACAAAAAATTTTCTGGCCTTTTAAACTACATTGGAATCTTCGCTACATCATGATACGCATATTGATCTCGATTCATTTTCATATTGATAAGTATGTCAATATTTGTAACAACGTCGATTATAAGTTGTAAGCAGCTGATGAGAACCTAACGAAATAAAATGAATTCATATTATTCTGCACCAATTTTTGTTTTTGCTCTCTTTAGGATAGTAAAAGGAACCATGCGTATGAAAATCTAGGGATAAATTATTCAGTATAATAAATTTATATCAAGAACGAAGAAACCGGATCTTTTATGTTAATGTGTTCAAATTTTATCTTGTTTGTTTATCATGTAATTATTACAACAACGACAACAACAAAATTAACTAACCTCTCATCATATGATTATTGTTCCCAGTAAACCCTGAAAAACCACAATTACTAGCATTACCACCAGTCAACGCTAAGCCTAATGCAGATATTGTACTTGAAGTTTTATAATCTGGAGAGCACAGAACGTTTGAATCTGTTATTAAGCCGGCTGATGAAGAATGATGATGACTGGATTCTGTATCTTTTGAACGTTCGGTACTATTAGTTGAACTGGTATTATGGAGATTACAACAACGTCCAGTACATAAAAGACGTTGAATACCAGTAATCAACTCATAACGACAATTAAGTTCTTTACCTTTACGACCGATAAGCATAACTGAAATTTTTGAAAAAGTTGAGAAACACAATGAAAATTGATTAAGTTTTATCGAATGAAAATAAATTCTGTATACAATATTAGAACAAACAAAGAAATACAATAAAACTGGTAATTAGACAATGATATCTGTTTTTAAAAACAAGAAAACAAAAGTTGATGTGTTTTAACTGCAAAGAATATCAATATTTTAATTTATAAATTTTACGTTTTCAATGAAAATAGGGTTTAGCTGTTACAGTTATTGTTGTCAAATGAAGCTTGTTGAAGCTGGACGACTTATAAGAAGTTCCATTTTACAACGATTAGAGACGATTACAATAGCAAAGAAGACTTCTAAAGAGTTATAATAAATATTTATTGTTAAACACTGAATCGAATGGGTGTTACAAAAGAGGACATACGAAATGAGCCACAGAAGAGGTTATATATGAATAAATGAATAATGTGTCAAGAACACCAGGGGTTTCTGTTTAAAATTTTCAGAGGTATTTCAATTTATCCAAACAATCTGTAGCATTTTTAACTAAAAGTACAGTGAATATATCTATCATAGATTTGTACCAGTAATCAGTAAACTAATTTGATAATAAACATTGCAGTGAAAAGTAATAATTGAATGAAAAGTGGGGAATTCTCTCATTTAGTCAGAAAAATGGACGAGTTATGTAATATTTCTTCTTTTAATATTAGTCAAAAGAGTCAGGTAAAAATTACCATTAGAAAGGATAAATATACGTAGTGAAATGACTGGACCTTCTTTTTTTCATTTGGTTAAGGTCATAAAAAAAGTTGAAATAATACTACTTAAAGATACACTAATTAAGTAATATTTCTATAAATTCTACAAAATAAATTTAAAAAGTTCAGGGTAAGCTTAACTAAGGAGGAAGGACAAAATGAGTCAATTGTTCTGACAAACAATAATAAAAGATCGTGTGAAAGTTTATGGAACTTTTATCACTACAGAACTCGTGGAACGTTAGATAAGGCAAATAGTATGTGCATCTTTCCACTTTTCTGTTTCCTTCAAAAGTTTCGTATGAAATTGTTTATTTAGATTTTTCCTTGTTCATGCTAGACTTGAAAAACTTACCGTAACATTCAAGAAGAATCATGGACAAATATAGGACAAAGAATCAAACCAATTGTAGATACAATCAAAATAAAGTAGACAATGACAAGTTAAAGGTCAGCAATAACCAATCAAGATTGAGGTCTACAGGACAAGTCGTGAGCTGTATATGAAGAAATTTGAATACTTTATTTCGACCTGAAGTTTGCGCTGATGATGTCGTTTAGAATAACGATTAAAGCTCCGCGACCAAACCATCCAGCTCAGAGAACAAAACTCCACCAAAAAGAAAATTTATTATTCTTTGAATATAATTCATGAGAAAGTTAGATTAATGCACTTTCTGCAAAATAAAATGAATCCTCATATTTCCTTAAGATTGATTACTTTTAATACTTTAATACTAACTCGAATGCTGAACATATATGTCAAGACAAACCAGATTTCTTGAAATATATAAATATATCAATCTCATAAAGAGGTGAAGAATATTCATTAATCCATAAATTAGTAATGTATTATTGATTGGTCTCAAGTTAATTTCCAAATGACAAGTTAGTTTTTTTGAGGAAGAGAACTTATTATTGTTAGGGTGTCTTAAAAGGATAATTGCTAAATGTGTTATTGGTTAGTTATACATATTAAACATGACTGAAGTATAGTTCAATAGAAACTGAAGTATACAGTAAACATAGATGAATCCGTAAATAGTTGTAAATTCAAGTATTTTATCAGTTCTGGCATTTGTCAAACATTGAAATGAGTTATTCAAAAGCCATCGGACATCTGATAGTTTGACTATATAAACATGTGCTGAGAGCAAATGAATGAGTAAATCACAGTGAGTGTAATTATATTTCTGAGATCATATTCATGTACAGTGTTATACTACACTCATTTTAAGGTTAAGATTCATGTGTGTGGCTTAGAGCTATATTTTAAGTTTAGAGGCTAATCATACTGTTCGGTTGCTAAAACCGTAGTAGGTACAGTGGGTTTGAACCTGGAACTTACTAGCTGAAAGTAGAAACGTTTAAACACTGAACTATTGCTCTACATATTCGAATACACATGATTTATTCAAAATAACCACTGATTGATTTATAATCATAAAGTAATTCTACGGATTTCTTCTAAACTAAATAATAAATTAATTGAATACAATAATCATGAGAAGAAACTTAGCGTGAGTATAAGAAATAAAACGGAAACCAACAATAAGTCATAATTATAGCCGATGGAAAATACAAGAAACATAATAACCAAAGATGGATGGTGGCTCGTAGTGAAATCCAGGACGCGCGTACATCCAGCTGATGAGTTCCAAAATAAGACGAATTGCACGTCCTGGATTCCACTGCTAGCCAACATTATCTCTGCTTATAGAACTTATTTACTATTGAATCGAACACCTTAATATTGAGTTATAATTCGGAAATCTACAATCGGTTATTGTAGATGAGAAAAAAGAAAAAAATTTTGATTATGTATATGTACATATAATAAAATATTCATTTTAAATCTGTAAACGCCTACTTTTTTGTTTCTTTTCCTTTGTCCATAATCCAAGAGCGAGGTGTTGAGTATGTGTTTGGTTTAAATTGCATTGTGCATGACGATTAGGTGAATAAACTAAACTGTTGGAATGAGATTCCATACCATAATTAAATATGTCAACATTGCGATGTGGCGAAGATAACACAGAACCAGTTGTATTGGATGATGAATCTATCGTGACGACTAAACCAGGAGATATAGTTTTTACAGTAGAACGTCGTGGCGGTAACACAGGGTCCGATGTTGTACTTGGTGGACTTGTAGGACAAGAAAGAACACTATTATTAGTGATATTATTTGAAGCACAATTCGCGGATGAAAACGACGATGACATTGAAGTAATTTGACTACTTTGATTATTGCTATTTATTGTTGTAGTCTGGTTTGGTATCGACCAGTACTCTATTTGAATATCCCAAAGGCGTTGATCGGAACCGAATACTGGTGACTGACCGCTTCTTTGAGCAGAAGAATGTGATCTATATTTGCCAAAATTATATTAGTAAGTGGAGTAGTTGATAGTAAGTTGAAAAGAAGTATAAATTAATATTAAAATTCATTGTTAGAATTGCATTAATGCTCATTATGAAGTACTGAGTAGATTAATTTAAAAATTTTTGTAATAAAAAGCAGCAAAGCCAAACATAGTTAATTCATATTAAAGAAAAAAGAATATCAGTTGCATATTGTTAAAAAGCTGTATACATATATTATGATTAAAAGCAACATGGATAGAAAGTGAGGCGAAAAAAATATATCGTATTAGTAAAGATATTAGCGGCTACAAGAACGAGTTAAGTATTTTACAAAAAACAATGTTGGTGACATGCTTTAATTGTTCCATTAGGTAATAATTAATGTCGACCTTATCTAATTGTCGGCACTGGTAAAATTTTATCGGCCAAGCCACAATGTGGCCGTTGGAATAGAAAGTTAATTTGATGAACACAACAAAATCTTTTTCTCTGTATGAAATAAACTATTGAATAACATACAAAATAATCAGAAAACATTTCAATCAATCTATGTGTAACAATACGATAGAATTATATCTAGTGTATAATATGAATGAATTCCTGCAATCAGCTTCATTTCCCTTTTCAATCAAAAGTAATAAACTTTGTTTACATGAGCAATAATACAAAAATTTAAAGATGAAAAACATGTAATCAATATATAGCATTCTTTTCATTAGTCTGAATTAAGTAAATGAAGATAGAATATTTAGAATTAACTGTAAATACTATGATTGGAAACCTTGAATGATTACATGGTTAAACTTTTAATAAAATGAATTGTTATAAATAGAGAGAGAATAAACAACCCCACAAATTAAAGGCATTTCTATAGCCCTAATTGTTTTATTAAGATGCAACTATACGTATATTTAGGTAATTTTCTTCGGAATAAAAGACTGATGTATTATTACTCTGTAAAATATTTAAACCTTTCTAGATGTTTGAATGAGAAAACGTGTAAAAATGTATAACAATAACTGGTACAACTGCATAAAACACATATTCTATAGATATGTGAAAATATGAAAAATACGTTATGCACCATACAAAAAAACACAACAAAGACACGAAAGAAACAGCTAATTAATTAAGCAGAACTTAATTTCACAGACACAAACACACATTGACACAATGACTTTGTTTCCATTTGGTAACTAAGTCAGATAAAATAAATATTATGCCAAAATTAAAAGTAAACATATGATGATTTTATTAGTTTTTTAAATTTGCACACTACCAATAAATACAATAAACTTCGACTATTGATTTTCATAATAAAAATTAGAATTCAATGGTTGAAGCATTTGACTTTTAACTAATAGATCATACATTTGACCTCTCCCTGAGATGCACACATACTTCAGTTTAAGTAATCGAATTACTGATAGCACACATACTGATACAAGATGTGGGGTCAAGTTGCGTACATTAACGCATGCTTGGTAAATAAGTTACATCAACAATCATTTTCGAGAATTTATTTTAATCAATCTTATCCTTTTTAATTGTTTATTAGAAATGTGTTAACCGTATTCTATTTATCAAGTTTCCAAAAAGGCCATTCAATCGAATCATTTGAAATTAAGGTTATTGTCGTTGATTATTTAGTGATAGGAAATAATTATCAAAAAGACACTTAAATACGATACATCGTAAAAAAATTCAAATTCCTACGATGGTATTATATCAATCATGAATGAAGATGATTCTGCATGATTAGTATCAAGTGTGAAACTCTGGTCCATGGTTTTCATAGCAATTATCTCTAACTATCTGAAACAGATCTTTACTTAATATGCCCCAAATGCCCTGGTACGGCCGAGAGTGGGGAGAGTCCGCTCTCCCACACGAAATGCTCTCACATGGCTACGCGTATACAACCACTATCAGGGAAGTCCTGCTCACTGCCTTGTCGTGGCATTACTGTTGTTTACGAAATTGAGAGGACGAAAAGCGAATGTCCGGTGCTTTAACCGGGTCGGTGGACACGAAAATTCCACCTAGGGGAGTTGGAAAACCTTGATTCCGAACCAATGGTGCACATGGGCTCCAGTATCCTGAAAGAACAAATTGCGTATGAATCAATCATTGGTCACCGGTTACCATAGGACTGTATCTCCTTACGATGCTCCACTGCCTTGTGGATCAGATCTTTAGGTCAGAGGCTCCGGGTGTGGTCCCCTAAGAAAACCACCTGTTTCGGTTTGGGCACCCGGGCAGTATCACAGACCTCACACAAATCAAATGAGATTTATGTGGCTCATATGTATTCGGTGCCCCTTTGTATCAATATTTATGTGTTTAAATAAATAAACTTTACTTAATATTATTATTTAATTTGCAGACAAAAATGATGACGGAAACATGTCACATAAACCATGGTTACGGAGATAATAATCGACTCGTGATTTCATTGTTAATCAACAATCTCCACAACCCCATAATGACAATTATCATGAGCTCAGCTTACTGGTGACCAGCTTCAAAAGGAAAACTCCTGAGTTCTAGTGAGAAGCTGTGATCAGTGGATCTAATCCGTGTTGGGTGTGAGGCAGTTACCCATCGAAGATACTGGAAGATGGTCGCGCAATATTGTGGATTGATTGTAGTTAAACATTAACACCACTGGGTGCCAGTTCAGTTGTCTGGAGGTTAAGCGTCTTCGTGCGAGACCGAAGGTCACGGGTCTCATCCTCACTTGTGGGGTCGCCGATGTGCAACGCTGAGTTTCATACTATAACGAAACGGTCGTCCAGTGTCTCCAGGTTTTCAAAGATTGTCCAACTTTGATCGGTTTGTGATTTTATATTCACATAAGAATACATATTAGTCTCTAAAACATGAGAACTTTCAACTGCTATACACACACACATGCCCCCATAGTTCCAACATACGAAGGAATTTTCACACATTTTTGAGTTGTAGTTAAAATTGTACATCATTTTACAATAAAAAGTCAATTAATGTGTTAATCAAATTGAATGATCTTGTTCACTAATGATAAGTCAAAGTAAAGATACACAGAATAATAAGGTGATAATTGCTTTATATTTCTTCACGTTCGGAAACTGATTAACAGATTGAACTGTAGGCTTTTTATTGGTATCTATTGTTCTTATTATTCCAGCTTAATAACCAGTTTATTTTATGATAAGATTATATGTGAAGAAAATTTTCATAAAAGATAAAAACAGATAGCTTATTTTAATAGGTGTTTATATGTACACATAATAAGCATATTTCTCATATACACCACGAACGATACGTTGTTTACTTGAATTCTCTATAGTTAGAAGAAAATAAACTGATGTAAACCACATTTGAGAAAAAAAGCAAAACAAAATAAAGCCGAGTTAACGGTAAACATCATAACGTTGAAAATATTACGTGCAGAAATTAGACTAAAATTGATTATTCTAGCAAGGTATTAGACAAATGAATGGAAAATTAGTGGAAAATAAATTATCTAACATAGTTGAAAATCGAATGAAAAAAATACTATAAATGACACACATAAATACAGAAACAAAACCTTTGTTAACTTCATGACAACACAAGCGTTGTGTGAATATACTGTTTGTAGTTCAGATAAATAAAAAGCTTAAAACCAAGGCGCAAAGTGTACTGGTTAGAGATATGGTATTTATTATTATTGTATACAGTATAGAATGTAAATATTTAATGTACCCGGGTAGCATATCAGATAAAAGTGTAGTAGCAATGTTACTACTACTAGCACTACTCCTGTTGTTATTAGTTCTAAAAGATCCATTTCCCCACGAAGATTTTCTTTTAAGTAATGTTTTATGTGAACGAAATGATAGTGAAAAATTTCGACGTATTCTAGTCATATAAACAATAAATGGAGAGATAAAAAATAAACAGTAACAACAATAATATATGACAAATGAATATCGATAAGAAGAAACAATTTTAAAATGATCAGGGTGAAATAATCAAATTAAAAAAAGAGAACTGATATAAGAACTGGGAAGTCTCCTCATGAAAACAGTATTAATAGTAGCAACACTTTTTACATAAACTTTCAGGGATCGATCTCTTACTTGATGAACTATTTGATGACTGAGGATACTAAGATTAAACAGCTCTCTTCGGTAAGGGCGCCGGAAAAATTTAAAGTCTTCTGAGCTCGATAATGTCTAGGTAGAGTTTCTTTCTAAATGGCAAATATTGATTCAGGACTTATTTGGGTTGATGTGTAATTAAATGAGAGAAAATGAAGAAGTTGAGCAGCGTGAATATCTCACATTCAGAGTCTCGTCAGCTCTGCAGGTTGATGGTTAACGGAAACTCCATAAGATCTTAAAACGGTTAATTGCCTATTGACAACTTCCGTCACCTATGGGCGTAGGCGAGATATATTTGTCTATTAAAGAAAGAGTCTACTGCTTAGGCACTCATGATGTTTTACACATCGCTGTGAAGTGTGACTTATGAAAGTGGAAAATATTGATAGGTTACGAGTATTTGATCACCTATGTTTTTTAAGGATTGCTTACTGATCGTGTGACAACCAACAAACCAATGCTGAAGCTGGACATATGGTGCCAAGTTAAAAATGGTAAACTGTTTGTTGAGGCTGTGAATCATTGACTCAATTTGCTGGAACACGTATGGTTAACTATAGACTAACTTGCAGTGCAACGTTGGTTGGAGAAGATTTCGTTTGAGATTGATCAAATTAACAACTTATGACATCATGGTTTCAGTATCAGTATTCTTACATCATTATTATTTTTGAAGTGAACAATTTATGACTCAATATATATAAAAATATAAACAGATAGATAATATCACAATAGATTCAATAACAACGTTGTGTATAAAAAAGCGAGTAAGTTTTTAATAAAGGTATTTGTTTACAGACTAGTTGAAATCTTTGTCAGGATTATGCCATAAGGTGAACCAACATAAAAATCAATAAAAACTGTTGTTTAATATATAGTTGACTAGAATTATTTAAATAACGACTACTTATTATCTTAGTAAATAATACAGAAAAACATTTGATAGTGAATGCTAATTAAACGAAAGCTAACTACACTGTCATACAAACTAAAAAGTAATAGTAACTTATAGATTACAAACTACTTTTTCCATACTTAGATGACAGTATTTTTCTCTACAAGTTTAATGCAGGAACAGACATCAGATGAAAAAACAAATTTAACAATGGCAAAAAAAATCGTAATACAGAATACTCTTTGGAATAATAAGTTTTACGGATCGAATTGTTTAGCTAACATGCTATATAACATTATTTGTGAGAGATCTGTGGAGAGCATTGATGAAATTAAGTTTCTAAACAGCTAGCTAGGTAAGTAATTATGAATGTGTGTATGTTTCACTATTGGTGACCTTTATTCAATAAGACAAAACACGAAACCCAGTCGAACCAAATTCTAGGTTCTTTAAAATCTCATAGGAATGCTAAAGCTTTTTATATGTGATTGTTTCACATCATGTTGATAATAAAGTTTGTAAGTGAATAAGTTATCTGTGAAAATGATTTATTTCGATAAAAAAATCACATTCCTGCAAGATGATCCTGGCAACTCTTTATATGCAAATTATATGGCCATATGATTGCAAAAATGTATTTAACTTTCTAAAATATACTACTTTCCCGTTTTTTCTATAATCCATTAAATCGAATAACGGTAAACATAACACTGCTCAGTGTGTATATCTACGTCTTCATTTCTCCTGTTAGTTTCTTCCACTAAACATTCAATATGTTACCATCTTCAGATTTACAAGCTGGTATTAATCATAATAAATATGACTTTGTTTTCGATGTTGTACACAAATCTTGCTTTACATTAAAGAACGTATTTAAAAGCTGGTTAGCTAAATTTTCTGAAAAAGATAACTATGAAGAAAGAAATGATTGCACTTAAACTCCACCATAAATCTTAACATCAAGGTAATGTTAATCATACATAAAAGTCAGTCAGTCAGCTACAACGTAAAACCAGGCACACATATGCATCGGTCCAAGTTGTCATACCTCGTTAGCACAACAAGATGAACACGGAATTCATAGAAGTAGTTAATTCAGTGATGGTGATAAGAATAATAAGAATGATTCATTTTCAATAGAAAAATGAAGTAACAATCTAGGGTTGAAAAAAGTAAATAAAATAAAGTACAGCCAAATAAAAATTTAAAAAACTAGTATAGAAAAAATGATCTGACTTAGTTGGTTTATAATTACAGATCAGAACATTCGAACATTTCCAATATGATTTCAGAAAAGAAAAACAGAAAAGAAAGTCTAAAATGAAAAAAATAATCCATGAACTTAACATAGAAAGCAAACAACTACTGAAACTAAATTAATTATAAGTGTAAAAGTGTAAAAGGAAGAAAAATGGTAAGAATAAGAAAAGCAAAAAATGAAAATTAAAGAAAATCCATTAGTTAGACAAATGTTTTCTTACGGTCGAAATTTACTTTCAAAGTGAAAATAGAGTAAAGTAATACTATATGAAAAAAGGTCGACAGAAAGGAAACAACGATAAAAGAAGATATGAGAGAACAATTTGTTTGATTCATGCAATGGTATATCTTGAATCTCAAACATTGTAAACAATTAATTCATTATCACTTTATCTACGGAATGAAAACCAAGTCATATAAATTACTGTAATTGTTATATCTGATGAAGACTAAATCCATGGAAACGGTCAGGATTAATTTATGAATTATTATTATCTATATTATTACTGTATAATTATTAACTAACTAGATTATTATATACATGTATATTCCTTTTATCATAGGCTTTCATTTGACCCACTAACTACTATTATATGATCAAATATTCTTAATCTATTGCGAACTTATTATTCGCAGTCTCACCAACTCATAGCCACTACAAGCCTTGGTCACGCATAATTGTTGTTTTTCATTTTATGATGTGATGAAGTCGGGTTTGTCTGTCTAAAAATTAACGTATGTTTAAGATATGATATTCATATTAGTGGTGGCTGATTATTTTGTTCTGGAACAACGGACAGGATAGCGAGAGAATCTACTCGGTCGAGGATCAATAAGGACATAGCAGTGAGTCAAAACTAATAGTGCTGTTTGGCGTGTCATTGTTTGGCTAAGAAAAAAAGTCATAAAAATCGATAATCTGATTAGTGGTTTTGTCACGTGGTATTAATGAGAGGTCGTAAGTCATAATAGTAGCAGCTAAGTAAACTTCTAAATAATGTGCCTTAACACAAAAACTAATCAACTTCATAAGCAAAAATATACTGACGCCCTAAAACAAGATTATATCGAAGAAACTAAGCAGCAAATGGAATTACGGTTATAAAAACCGGATCAGTAGTTCACTAAAATAATAATCCATTTAAATGAGAAACAGAACATTCTGAAGCACTATCTAATTGACCCGCAAATATTGGTAACTTAATAACTAAATAGCAAAAGTATGAATAGAAGACATGTGTTGAACAATCGTCAAAGTTGAAGGTAAAATGAAATATTTCTTGACTTGATTGACTCAATAGTTTTGTGTAGGTTTCAGTTGCCGATCTGATTAGTCCTGATAGATTTTTGATTGACAGAATTGCAGCACATATACACCAAAAGCCTCTTTGGTTCCATCTAGCTTACACATCGTGAGATACAAAAAATATGTATATTTGTTTATCATGAATGAAATTCACAATTAAATAGTGGGTTTTATAAAACCGATTGCGCTCGTGCAGATGTATTCGTTTTACCACTTTGAAAAACTTAAATGAAGTTCTATGAAATCCTATTTTATTCACTGAGGTTAATTCATTTATTTTATTTCTAATTTCCAACTACCAACAGTGTACTTAATTTCGAGTCTTCTGTCTTTTATTATTTACCTATCGTCATGATGATGTGATCTGTTTCCATTTGAACCAGATTCCTCATTATATGGATATCTGCTCGACTAAAAATTAATTACTTGGTAAAAATCAAACTAATGTGCCTAGTTTATATGGATTACATAATTAAATAAAGATATTACGTGAAAAGAGTGAAATCAAGAAAAGTTCAATAGGTACATTTGATCCTGATATAATTACAACTCGATAACCTCTAAAAGGTATAGAATATTCATCGTTTAGTAGATGGAGAAGCGTAGATAGAATCTAGAGTCCATTAATTTCAGGAAACAGAACAATTTAACGATCATTTCTACGAAATATAGATATATCTTGAAAGTTATGCTAGCAAATTTTAATTACCTACATTTGAAATCAAAAACTAAGTGTATTGATGACAAAAATTCAAGTAATCACAAAATCCAGCAATATTTATGTCGCCATAGTAATAGTTACCGTAAAGCTTTACATACAGAATTATCAATACAAGGAAATTATATGATAATACCAAATTATTTAACAAGAATATACACTTATTAAAACTGTACATTACCTTGGTGCTATGATTGTATTATGTGAAGCTGATTCAGGACTAATATTACGTTTAGTATAAGATTGTTCTGGATCACTAGGTGTTTTAAAATCTAAGTCAGTGGTACTTGTATTAGCTACCACTGTATATGTATTAAATGAATGAGATGAATCGGCAGTAAATGATCGACTAGTCTGTTGTTGGTGTTGAGATTTAATTTGTGTTGGAACAGTTGTCAATAAGCCAGGATAAGTTAATGTTGAACAATTGCCAAGGCGAACATTTAAAATGAATGGAATAACCATTTCTTCATTCTGAATATTATTATTACCTAAAGAATATAAGCATAAAGAAAAATATAAAATTTTAATGAGAAAATTTTGTTAAAGGTTATATAACTGATAAGCTAAAGATATTGAATGAACCTGTGTTTCATTTTCTCTTCATTACTTCAAAGGATGACTGAGAAATATTGAATTGTTTATTCATTAGTATGTACAAGTTTAATAATTTCTTCTATTTGTACAGCTGCAATTGCAATGTACGCTACGTATGCTGACAAATATAAGTAGTAAGTAGCAACAATTGGAAGTAGAATGCCTGCCAGTAGAAGATTGGGATGAAGAGAACACGAGGGAAATCGGAGAGCAATCGAAATAACGACAGAATTATAGGAACAGTAGAGTATGTAAAAGAAAACACAAAGAATCTGTTCAAATGATGTATTTAATGTATGATTGTCATATTTCACCAAGTCTCTGTGTATTAAACATTAAGTTCGTTTCCTCCACCTGAGTTCTTGTTCACTACACTATCACTATTCTTTAGCGGCTACACTTTCTACGTAAGTTCATATAAAAAGCAATGTATATATTAATGAAAATAGTATTTCTTTACTGAGCTATATACTTTGAGTATCAACACAGACTATTTATTACATAAATCAAATGAGCATTTTTTTATAATAGAGATCATAAATAAATAAAAAAGAGCATAACATTGAGAACGATATATTCAACCATAAAGTAAGATATCTAAGAGTGAAAGAAATGTGTATTCAACGGGTATCAATAATTCTTAGAGTTTGTCGGATAAGTTTAAATCGACTAAACTATTTCAATTTTCTGTCTTGAAATATTACTTTATGTTATATCTAGACCTTTGATTCTTAATATGCCGCGAACTACTAGATTACTTGAACGATAGAACCCGCAACGTCGCAAAAGAGAAGACAAAGACTAGTAAGTAGGAAGTTTATTCCCCAAATCAGTGTCAAAATATAGTACAGAAATCTAGTGTATTTATAGTTTTTTGGCTGAATGTAAATCATCATTTTGGTCAACCAATATGCACATAGGGGTCATTCTAATCCATCCAATGGAGAAGCTATACGTCGACATTCTAGAACATTCCCCTAGCAGTGATTGGATGGAATGTCTGTGGCTCTTCCTGGGATTCTTAAGGCTTTCTAGAGTCTACCGACGAGCCGTCCTTACACTTTATGATTTGAATGCATTTAGTTTCAAAATAAAATCACAGAGACAATTTTATTAAGTCAACTCCAATTAAATGTATGCTAGGATAAGTACTTTTACGAAAATATATTCCGTTTCATACATTTCGACTAACTAGAGTTACATAGAAACTGAAAAGATAATCTGTGACAAGAATAGTCCCTGTTAGAACATACTTAATTTAGATACATAGAAAAGGATGAATTATTTTTGAAACACCTAAAAATTTACATTTACAAAGAGTTGTATCTACAAAAAAAGGTTTAATGCTTTGAATCAATTACTGTTTCGATTGTAAAGTATAACGATTATTCTCAGTTTTTGAAAATCCGTTTACAAGAAAAAATTTTGTGTCAAGTAACAGACCTGATAGTCAGGTATTAATTTTATTTGCTCGTGACTAAAGGAAGTTGAATCTCCTGATCGTTTATGCATTAAATGACATCTTATTGTGTCTATTTTTGTGTTTAGTTCATTTTATAAATGTATTTTATTTTACTGATAGGAAAAATTCGTTTCACTTAACTAGTTTTCTGATAACAGTTTATTAGGTGATATACTCCAATAATTCGGTTGCATTTACATTGGAGGATATTCACGTCTTCGTGTCTACATTGAGAACTGATCACTTTTGTCAAATGATAATAACAGTCTAAAATTTCCAGTCATCTTTTTTTGTTTATGGAATATAAAGCCCTAGTCCCATGACCCAAATCTATTACAACAACAAAAAACTTAAAAACACTTGACAATATGACTAATTTGTTTGTTTTCAGACTAATGAAAAGTTACCTGAACAACTAATCCCATCTGAATAACTAGCATTCTGGTCTGTCATTCCTTGAACTGACTGATTTGCGTTATTTATATTGGTTGAAGATAAATTTGATGTTGCATTAGTACAATCTGTAGTTAGAGATTTTTGCATTTTATTTACATTAGTTGAACTATTTTTCGATGATCCAAGAAGACATGATCCAATCGGAAATGCATAGACATTTTTACCATTTGTTAAATATTTCACAATACGATTAACCAATTCAGATCGTAACATTAACAAATCTAAATCATTCATCGTAGAATTAACATCGACAGAAGCAGACTCATTGCATAATTCTGAAAATAAGCTTCCATAAATTGGATCAATTTGACAAAGATGAGAAGTAAACAGATTGTTAAAGTAAGTTGATGCATGAATTGATGGTAGCGAAGTACGATCAGAATCTGCTGTATAAAAAATACATAAGGTAAAAAAACGTAGTGATTTTTCTATTTAAAATCAAAGATAAATATAGTACCATAATATGTGTAGATGAAGATTATCATGATTGTGTAGACACAGTTACATCAGGCTTACAACCATGCAATGTAGTTAACGGAAATTTTGCTTTATTTTTTGGAGAGAGACAAAATTAACAGGGAGTTTCATGTCTATTACATCTAATCGGAAGTGATTGTCTAGTAGATTATTGTTAGGATATTCACAAGAATATCCCAAAAATTATCTCGAATGTAAATGGTATGTTTTCAGACTCTTCACATAATTCGCATGTTATTTCCTATTGGCCATTATTTACAGTGTCCTAACTATGACTTTCATGTGTCGTTTCCCTATTGGTCAATTTTGAGTCGTCCTAATTATAACCTTCACGTGTCCTTCCTTTCCATTGGTTACTGTTAATAGTCATCGTAACTGTATAAATATGCCTTGTCTGTAAACCATTTTTGTTCTGCTGCTGACCCCATAAACAATTCTCATTTAACGGCCGTGTTCTGATTTATTGGAGTTGGGGAACAGTATTGGGGTCGAACTAGGATATCTGAATTTGGTCAATCGGTAGAATTTCGCGTAGTCCTATCGCAATACGCTATATTTCGCATTATAACAATTTGGCGACGGAGATTTTGCAAACAAGTTGCTGACTAGCTATGGATCCAGTTAAATTAGAAGAATTGTTCAAGCAACAGCTGAAGCTGATGGAGATGCTTACTCAGACGCAGATCTCTTCTCGAGTCTCATGTACACCAACAATCCCTCAATCAGTCGACGGTATTACTAGTGGTATTTCAGAGTTTCTTTATGATCCTGATGCCAATATTACATTTGATACCTGGTTCAGACGTTATGAAGATCTTTTTAAAGTCGACCTTGCTGACAGAGATGATTCGTGGAAGGTGCGTCTTCTCCTTCGAAAACTTGGTCCATCAGAGCTTGATAAGTATTGCAACTACATTCTACCGCAGAACCCACGAGACCGTTCCTTCGATGCCACTGTTCAAACTCTCAGTCAACTTTTTGGTGACCATCATTCACTTTTCAATACGCGTTATCGCTGTTTAAAACTGGTCATGAACGAGTCCGATGACTTCTTAACCCATGTTGGCATTGTCAACCGTGAGTGCGAACGGTTCAAGCTCAAATCCCTTACCGACGACCAATTCAAATCCCTCGTATTCATATGTAGTCTTCAGTCACCCAAATTCTCCGACATCAGAACTCGATTGCTGAACCGCCTTGAACAAGACCCTACGCTGACACTTAATGCAATCGCCGACGAGTATCAACGCATAGTCAACCTGCAGCGTGACACCACTTTGGTCCAATCTGGGGGCCAGGGTGGTTGCGAAGTTCACGCTGTCCAACGTCAGAACAAATCTCCGAGATCAACAACCTGTGGTCCTACGAAAGCCAGTGCTCCTTCTTTCTCTAATCACTCCAGACCGGTTCACAAGAAGCCCCCCTCTCCATGTTGGCACTGTGGAGCCTGGCATTATGTGAAAGTTTGTCCATTCAAACAGCAGGTGTGCGATCGCTGTCATAAAGTTGGTCACAAAAGCGGTTTTTGTCAATCCCATCGACCCAATAGTCGTCGAAATGCACAGACGCAACGTCGTTATACTAAAAAGCAGCTTCCCTCATCAAGGAGTTTAGCAGCAGTCTTTCACACTCATGCCGCCACGCGACGCAAATTTCTAACCCTCTCAATCAATGGTCAGCCAGTTCGATTGCAGTTGGACACTGCATCAGATATCACTATTCTGTCAAAAGAAACTTGGCGAACCTTGGGTCAACCTCCCATCAAACCATCTTCGCAGACAGCCGTTAGTGCATGTGGTGGTCATCTCCGCCTTCATGGTGAACTTAACTGCTGTATTTCGTTCAGAGATACAACCTTCAACGGAACGTGCTACATCACCAAATCTCCTCTCAACCTTCTGGGTTTAGATTGGTTCGAAGAACTTGGTCTTGCCAATCTTCCTATCAGCACTATCTGTAATCAAGTACAAACTCCTGCTACTACACAACAGCATGCTACAGACCTCCAAAATCGATTCATCGAACTCCTCCAGCCTGGACGAAAGCTACGAACAATTCATAGTGCAATGACACCCAGGCGAGTAGCCCAGCAGAGTCCTCACATGAAGAATACCCGAATTCCTTACGAAGTTGGCGCAAAAGTGTATGTGCGGGACTATAGACATGGGTATGATAGATGGATAGAGGGTGAAGTCGCAAAGAGACAGGGGAAGGTCATGTATGAGGTCAGAGTAAACAAAGAAATCTGGACCAGGCACCATAATCAACTAAGGCCAAGAGAATCCAAGGAAAAAGTTGAAGTTACGAAACGCATCCCACTCGATTTATTACTGGATACTTTCCAACTTCCGCCAATACCTACAACGGAGGCAACTCAGTCATCTAATCAAGCAGAACATTCTTCAAGTTCTCGGTCGTTACCTCGAAGGAGGTCGGCACGCAAACGCAGAAAACCAAAGAACTTTCAGGTAAACCCACGATTGCGTCGCTATTAATTTTTTCCAAGGGGAGGTGTTAGGATATTCACAAGAATATCCCAAAAA